>NW_020454761.1:813185-942513 GCF_003342845.1 Nothoprocta perdicaria
ACGGCCCGGAGGCGCCATGTCGGTGGCGTGACCTCCCCTCCCCATGGCTCCCGGCGCTGCATCCAAAGGCTGGCCGCCCGAAGGTGAAAGGTGAAGCGGCCCAAGGCGCGCACGGGCTCCAGCACATGCTTGTGGAAATGGCGCGTCTGCAGTGCCCCGCGAACACGTCTCCTCGTCAGGCCCCTGGGTGCCCAGGAGGTTGCTGTGTGTTTCCAGAGAGGGCTGGTGGCTCCGTGGTGGTGCAGAAACCCCCCAAAGGGCCTCCCTGGTTTTTGTTGTCTTGCTGGTCGGCAGTAAGACGTCTAGGTATTTTTTCCTCCTGTCACCAGTACACTGAAGGGAGAAGGGTTCGTCAGCGCTCAAGTTGTCAGCCTTCGTATCAGAGCTTCAGCTAAACCATTAGGATAATATCCCACCTGAAAAGTCACAGAAGCTGAAGAAGGGGAAACACAATCTTATTGACTGTTATTATATTTAAGCTATATTTGGCTGCAAAGTCAAAACGCCAGTTATTAATAAATTACCCTTTTAATTTGTGCTTACGTGTGGCTTTACTCGTGTAAGTGTGTCTCGCTGGGAGGCCCCTGCCTCTTAGCTTGGGTAGCAGGGCAGGATGCTTCATCTTCAGTGCAGATCCAGGGCTTGYTTCCTTGCTAGACATCATGAGTCAGAAGCCGGGCTGCATACAGATGTACTGGTTATTTCATGGTTCCATTTCTGATTCATCCCTAATCAGAGGAAGAATTCCTTGCGAAGGAATGGCTAGTACCCAATTWGTATCTGATTTTTTGTTTGTTTGTTCAAAGTTTACGGAGTTAAGGTTGAAATCCTGGGAGAGCGCGGTAGAAAGGATGAAAACATGTCTTTGATATTAATATTCACAAGCATGTTGGTGATGCAGAAAAGGTGCTGTGGTGTAATTAAACTCAAGGGCTCCAAATTAAGGTTGCACAGTTAGGTTTTGTACTGATGTTTTGTAGAATTTGATTTAGCATTTCTAAGTACTGGCTTTTCTGCCTTTGCAATATTCATATGTAGTTTTGAAGAGACATATTTACAAACTACGTAGCCGTGTGTTCATTTGATGCAACACAGCRGAAGAAAATCTTCTGACACTGCTCTTGTTCTCTCCCCTTACAATGGAACACATCTTACTTTGAGCTACCATTTCGGAGTTTTCTTTTCGAATTATCCTTTTCGTTTGGGAGACTTCACCTCCCATGCGATTGGAGGGAACTCGGGAGCTGGATTAATCCTGAGYAAGAGCAGTGTCCAAAGATCAGATGAGCTGAGGCCAAGCTTTCCACTGTGGTGCGACTCACTCCTCCTACCCCCAAAAAACAAACAAAACACTCGGCTGCCAAATTGGAGCAGGACACACGAACCCTCTCTCTTGTGAAACTCTGCCGTTCTTAATCACGTACGACAACAGTGAGAGCGGGAAGCGATTGGTAGTCCCGCAAGATCAGCGGAGCAGTAAAAATCACGGGCTGGCGGTGGTCGCCTTTCCTAGTCCACATACCCAGTGCAGTAACAACTTAATTCTTCAAAGCTTTGTAAATTAATTGCGGCTCCCTTTGCTTTCCAGAGGTCCAACTTCTGCCTACGTGTACTTAGGCTTTTATTTAAAAACATTTATTTTATGAATATAGAAAAATCTGTAAAATTGTGAATCCCAAAAGTAAAGTAGTAGGATCTTTGGGGGTTTGAATCTTGAGAGGWTTTTTTTATGATCCATGGCCTTACAGTATTTAGGAGACTCATTTTTTTCAAGATTTTGATTTTTGATTTTTGTTTAAGTTTTTAAGTTGTGATCCTCTTTTTTTTTTTTTTTTTAGTACAGATTAGCCTTTAGTCAGAAGTCAGTGACAGCTGTTTTTGAAACAGTCAAATCATCAACCACCAGTAAGTAATTAACATTTCTAAAGCTACCATATATTCATATTCCCCGTAGTTTGGTAATGAAAAGTTATCTTTTGTTAATACAATTTATTAGCATTAGGTATTGAAGCAGGATCACAGAGGTTGTATGACCTGAAGGAATTATTACAGTGTTGTACCAAAGGTCCTCCTTTTTTTTTTTTCTTTCAGTGAAGAGTCCTTCTTCTTGGAACTTGCACAATTGCAATCATGATTGTAAAGTAACTGATGATGCCTTCAGTACAAATGTGAACGACAGCTGAGTAAACAGTACAAGATACAACAACACCGTGAAAGGAAGTCCAAAAACATCTATATACAAACAAAAATAACCATCTAGCTGCAGTTATAGTTTGGAGTGAAGCAAAGTCTGCCTAAATACAAAGGAGCAATTTTCTTTTCCTTGAGAAGAAAGAACCAGGTTTAAAAATTTACAGAGTAGTTAGATTTTCCAGGTCCCTTGACCTACATTTATTGCCTGTACTAGAAACTGCGGAGTTCAGTGACTATGTTCTGGCAAGTTTCTTTTCCTATCTTAGTTTATTAATGTTAATAAAAATGAAACATTTGATTTGGAGATACTTCCAGGTCTCTACTTAACRTTCTTTTTCTGAGGGGAGGTACATATTTCTTTTTTTTCTTACCTCCCCCAACAGCACATCAGATTAATTATTTTCTATCAAGGAAATCAGTGTCTTTAATGATCATCATTTGTTTTGTCATGGCTGTAACATTTCTTGATATTCAACTGTTAAACCTGCACAGAAATGCTAGAGCAAACGGTATATTTAGGGAGCATCCCTGAAGTGCAATGTGTGTTTTTTGGACCAGTAAATCCTCATTTGTTTGTCGCGGCGCCCAGCGAGAGGCTGCCTGGAGCTCTAGGCCCAGTCATGGTTTCAGCAGAACCTGACTATGATTGCAGTGAACTTTACAATAGTTATAYGTTACAATAGAAGGGGACAGTAATTCTTCTGAAATGCTGTTTTCCTTTGTGGTTGGCCATAAGGAAGCACGTGAAAGTAATGCCAAGCTAACTGCGCTGCTAGCATGAAATGAAGTGCTAAAGCTGTGCGAAAAGCTTGGCAGATCATAGACGTGCACATTCTGTCTTCACATCCTGAACACAGAGAAATAAGTTTAAAAGATGTTTGTAAATCACATTGCTGAAGAAAAGGTACTTTTGTAGCAGGCCCCATATTCTGTTTTCCTCTAGAGCCAGATTTTCACCCAATCTGTTGTATGAAAATGAGCTTTAAAGAGTATAAATATACATGGTCACCCCATTAATGGTTGCATTCCTAGTCCACAGGGCTCCCCAATTTGCAGATTAACCTACAGCACCATTGCAGCTGCCAAAAATGTCTTTTCAGATGATTGTTACATTGAACAACTTGTATGAGCAGTATGCAATTATCCTAAAACTATCTGTCAACAGGGCTTTGTAATCCCATCTTTTATGGGAAACACTAGTTAGCATTGCCTTGATGCATGGTAGGATTGGCCCTGCCAGTAAAACCTGGATTCTGAATGAAAATATGGTGATMAATTAAATACAGCTGTCTTTACCTGAATGTACAACTCTGAGCATGTATATTTTCATGTTTTTGGAGTTTTGTATGTTTTTTGTGTGCCTTTACGGGTTCAGGCAAATGAGAAGTGGATGGTTTGGTTGGATTTGTTTAAAATTGATCTTGCTTTTAGTAAAATGGAGAATGTAGTTATTTTGAAAAGTATTTGGCATTTTGGACTTCTAAAACAGAGCCAGGTTGATACTCAACTTCATTCGAGGTTCCAGAAGAATTTTAACTGATACAAAATTCTTTAATTTTTAATAGAGATGACCTAAAACTTCAAGAATTTTAACAGACTTTGAGGAATATGTAAGTCTGAATTAAGACGACTGGTTTGTATTTTAGATTCTCTGTGAAATTATGTAATCTTAAACTCGGTTTGAGATGCCCAGCCTAAAGGCCATTGTCAGTGGGATGTCCTATTGTTCAGTCTTATGGCCATAAATATTTTGCCCGTGAACAAAACATGAACATTGTATTTCACAGTTGGGTCTTTAGTATTTTCTCCTCTTTAGTTATGAATTCATCATGGTAACACTCTTTGTATCTTTGTATTCCAGCTTTGTGAGTTAGTCCTAATGGGAGGGTTTTTTTTTTTTTCCTTGCTTTAAGTACATGTGGTTTGGGGAAGCTGTATGAGCTACTAGACTTGTTCAGTAAAAGGGTTATACCCTACACTGATCAGACTGAAATATTGCCTTACCTGCAAACTCTTAAGCTCCTTAGTAATATTCTAGGAAGGTTGTATAAGAGAAGGCTTTGTGTTGATTCCCTTTCATTCTCCTGAATAAAGCAGGGCAAAAGTTGCCCAGGTTTTGAGTACCTAATTTTGTGGAAAAATAGGACTTCATCRACTCAGTTGAGAACATACCTGAATCTTTTTGTCACTCTATCTGTGGTTAAGATGTTTTATTCCTATTTCAGAAGCAAGCCTGGGCAAAACATCAGCTGGTCCAGAATCCTGGATTAAGCTACCGAGGAAACGGGACTGTGAAGTAGCATTACCAGGATAGGGGCACGTGTTCCCTTTGGCCAGTTCTGCAGTGGAGTGTCGTCTTCATCGGGGATGAATCAAACAGTTGGTAGTGGGATTACCTCGAAACTATGCAGTTCTCTCTGCCAAACCCTGTTTGTTAGAAGCCAAGATTATAATAAAGTGATAGTTGCGATGTGTTATTAAATTAAAAATGGAATGATAGGCTATTATTTGAGCAATCTTCCTTCCTAATCTAACTGAAATTTGGTTGGCTAGACATGGTACTCACTTCCCACGGAATAGTTCATTTATTTATTATGTTTATTTTGGTATGTTTATGTAGCCAGGTTACTGACTATTTGAACCTACCTGTTTGTGATAGGACACTATATAAATCTAATAGAAGAGTTTGTCTGATAACAAGCTTCTTTCCTGATTATGTAGAAAAAAATAGTAGTCTATGGCAAAAAAATACATTGGAGGCTTGGCCAAACTATATACTTCAAGAGGAATTGTGCTAAATGCTAGTGAAGGTATTTTGTGTAACTAGGACTTCAGGAAATAAATCGCTGAGTTGAATCCAATGACATCAAATATTGATTTAGTGTTGTATGTTTTTTTAACCTAACGACTTTGGTGATGTGATGATTCCCTGTCCTCTCCTCTTTTTGTCCACACCTCCTTGCCAATAGCTGAGCCCTAGCACTAAAGGCATGAAGTGGTCTCAGCTAAGGTAATTTGTACAAGTAAGCAGGGATTTAAATTTTACTCTTGTAAGTCTAGTTGAATGTGAAATCTTGGTATTAGAGCACAGTGATATCATAGATATTTAGATGACATTTTGAGTGCTGTTATGCTGTAGGCTTCGAGCAAGTCATTGGAAAAAGTGATTACTGCGAAGGTGTGGTGGCAGAGAGAGCGATAAAAAAGCCTGAATGTTCCTCTCTGCTATGCTCATCTGAGGGCTTCATTCCAAAATGCTGACTTTACACCCTGTTGGTTTAGTCAGGCTTAACCTTTCTCATATGAAGCAAACTTTAAAGAAGGTGAGGTCTACAGGTCAATATAGGTGGAGAGCTCGCCTAATTGGTACCCTGCTTAGTCATCATCACCTTTATGACCTTTTACAAGGGCTTAAAATTGATTATGSGTTACCTGAAAACACAAAGACGCACAGCTGATCACTGCTGTGTTTTAAGAGAGGCTAGTGATGACTGAGTATGTTCGAGCTTTGGAAGCAAATTACTGAGGCCTGGTATTATCACCTCTATTTCAAGACTTTGTTTCAAAATGTGGTTTAGCTGCTGTTACTAAATATATGCATCAGGGCTGTTTTGAAACATAAGAACAGTCCAACCTACAGGTGTTAAGATCAACCCAAGGTAAAATTAAGTTGTGCATAAAGGCTGTTTGGGTTGAAGTCACGGATATGGACTTGTTTTGTTTTTGCAAGTAACGTGCAAAGGCAGTGTACAGGCAATCAGAAGAGTTGCATGTTGAATATATGTTAAAAGCAGCAGGAAATTGCTACAGTGGTTCTAGTTTTTTTCCACATGCTATGGACACAACCTATATTTAATTATTTAAATTACATGCCACGATTCATGTCTGTGRAAATGTCTCTTTAATTTTTAATAAAAATTTGCTTTTTTTTCTCCTCATAATACTGATATGAGAGAAGTCCAGTATAGGTAAGCAGCCTTTAGAATGTATTTATTAGTGGTATATTTTTTCTGAATAATAGGTGAGCATTTAAAACATCTCTCCTAAACTTTAGGAAGATAAATGAAAAAAAAGGAGTAGTAAAAAATAAAAATGTACTTTTTTTTCAGAGTCTCTCCCAAAATTTGTAGGCTAGGCACCACTGCATTATCACAGACACTGCTGGTTTGCAGCAAGGGCTGGGTAAACAGTTCCTGGACTATGTCCTGAGAGCCAACAAATATGGGCAATTTCATGTCGAGATTGGGGGTGTTGGGTTCTGAAATCCAATTGCTTATTGAGATGTGTGCTAACAGCTTCACTTCTTTCAGCTGAATGAAGCTCAGGTTTTACTATTCTTCTGATGAGAACTGGTAAAATATCAATGGGAGGGGTGTTTTCTGTAAGAATGGTGTAAATTAGTATCTTGTGTGTTGTTACTGTGTTTGAAGTTTTTTTCTTTTTTTTTTTTAACTTCTGCTATACAAGTTCCTTTGTTTTCTTATTAAATAACACAAGTTCTTGCCTCTGTTCTTGCCTCTTGCTTGTGCAAACTTTATCACTTTAGCTTGCTGACCGAGGYGACTGAAAGAGTCCGTATAATCTTAGTTATGTTATATATATATGACCCTATTGCTTTATAGTTACCGTGAGACTCACTAAAATACTGTTTTCAGATTAAGACTTCTTTATGTGCATGGGTATGTGTTACTGGCTGTAAAATTGGCCTTTGAAGCTTTCTTTCCCACTTTGTTCAGAGCATGATTTTAGCATTGCTTTTACTGTGATACATCAGTAATATTTCTGATGAAGTTGAAATTGATCCCTTTGAATTTTGTAAGAGCATATATTTATAAGAGCATTATATTTAATTTGAACAAAGACTGACATACAAACATACAACCAACAACATGCATACAACCCCCAAACCTATTTTTTTAAAGAACCAATATATCTTAAACTTCATTTATGCAAATAATATACTAAAATAGAACTCTTGAGACAAGAGGTTAGAAAGTGCCCTGTTTTTTAATCTCTTAGTAGCCAGTTTTAACATATGTTTCAAACTATAGAAGACCTAACTATAAAATAAAGAGCTTCTATTAATTTTTATTTTCCTTCTGGATTCTGAATGAYACTTTTTTAGGAGTCTAGATCAAGCAGATTTTATGTATGTAAGAAAGAAAATTCTGACAATAGCAGTGCATCACTGAAAACAGAAAATTACTCACCAACCACATTAATTTTTTTTCCTGATGTCAGTGAAGGACCTGGTCTCTGATTCATTGTTTATTGCACTGCTTTCCTGCTGGTATGATGGAGACTTAGGGAGAGACTTTAGTACAGATCTTGTCACTTTGAGTTTTAAAAGAACTGAAAATATTCTAATCTTAAGTTTACAGTAGGGTTTAGCATTTGATTTGGACTGAAGCAAGTTTAGATGGTTAGAAGGCATGAGCTTCACAACTTAGATGTTGATTATGGAAATGCTAGGCCTCATTGATCCTGCAAAATTGCCACTCCAAAGTGGTGACAAGTTCTTTGAAATCATCTATTAGAATAAAGCTCCTTGACTCRGAGTGTAGCTTGAATCAGATTTGCAATTGGAACCTTTGAGTTTGTAGTTAGAGACTAAATTCTTTTTTTCTCTGATAGTAAGACCAAATTGTTGAATAACAGACTAAGCTTAGATCTTTTCTAAAGCTGCATCTTAAGTGGTTCCTAATACTGTCCAATAAACTAAATGAAAGCTGAATGAAATTAAAAAGCAGTAATATAAAAACTGAGTGTATGCTTCTTAGCCTTTATCTTCCTCCTTTTCTGATTTTCTTTGATTATTCTAATTACATTTCTTTTATCTTTTATCTTTTGTCTTTGAGTGGTGTTTTTCCCTTGGCATCGGCTCTATGTCTTGGCTCGGCTCCTGCTATATGGACATTAAAAAGGTCTGTTGAAGCTGCTTGGACTTCACGTGGGCGAAAGTGTGCTGCACGGATCCAATTATAGAATCAGGATTATGCTGCATAGCTGTGCTGTGGGTCTGATATGTAAACATTGTCCCGAGATCACAGATCACAAGGCCGTTTCATTCCGGAGCACTAATTGTGTGAGGTGAACTCCAGCCGCGCATTTTCCCAGTTCAACAGCGGAGGAGCTGTCCCATTTAACTTGGAAGTCRTGTCTGCCATCCGCTTTGTCCTCGGTTGCACTCAACGTAAAGGCCTCTTATGTAAGAAAGACAAAGCTACAAAGAATGAACATGTGGCTCAAGCACTTTGGTATGCATATTTATATTTCATAAGTGCACTGCACTGCAGCATGCTGATGTTACAGCTCTTAAACGGTCATTAAATATAATGTGTACATTGTACCAAGATATTAGTTTATTTAAGGTAATTAGGAATAGTTATTTTATACCAACTTCCTTATTATCTGTGATTCATGGTGAGACACTGTTTCAATAGTCTTATTTCTAAGGGAACTGTAAAATTCATGCTTGTGTTAGAGACTTCTTCAGATAAAATCATAATATTGTTGTTTTACAGATACATGAAGAGATCTTACATGTCTATAGCTATTGAGCATATGCCACAGTGCCATCTGTAACTTGATGTACAATATAGCGCCTCATTATATTTGAATGAATACATTGTTATAATACTAATATCCATTTGAAATGTAAAGTGGTATAAAGAAGATCTAAGCACTGGTTCTAGGTATTTTCTTTTGARTCAGTGCTTTGTGAAATAAATATTTAGGAAAGAAATACCCAGAAATACATGGCTCAGCACTTGAAGTTGAGCCTAAGTCAACCATCAAAGCAGGATTCTGACGTGTGTGAAGGCAACTCCCTGTGAGAAACTGGCAGTGCAATGTGCACGATGGTCAGTAGTCATTCCCGGCTCTACTAGCAGCGTGCTGCGCTGCGGGTTTCTTAACCCATTGGATTTCCTTATATTTACTGAGTAAGACTTACAGCTAACAAAACTTAGATTTAAACCTTGGTGTTGTATATTACACTTTAAAAAGCTGGGCAGTGCTAGAGGAAGAAGAGGGCATGGTTAAGCAAATGCACAGAAGAGAGCAGTAAAAATTTGTCAAGAGCCGGGAGAAAGTGAGAGGGTGATGTTAGAGCATAAGAGACATTAGGACTTGCGTGAATGACCTGTCATTATGTAGGAGCACAAAAATATAAYAATATTATACAAGAAACAGCAAGAGGTGGCTAATTATGCTGAAGAGCGACAGAAGAAAGGAGGTTCTCATGCAAGTGTTATGCCTGAGAGAGAAGTGCAGCCAATGTAAGTCAGACTCACTCTGCTCGAGAGGCAGAGTCAAGGTGAGAAAGGGCTGGGAAGGCCAGGGTTGGTGAGGCAGATGAGTAATGCCTCAAAAGCTTGAAGGAAGGAGAGATGGACAGAAGGAAGCACCAGAGAACAGAGCAGATCTATATCAAGGAGGATAAGGACTCTTGGGTAACCGGGTGTATTTTGTGATCCACTTCCCTTCCAAGTTTGGAATTTTATTTTTTTTTAAAAAGGAAAAGATATGAATATATGTGTAAAAAAGAAATCAAAACCCTTGCGCCTGTACTAAAATGCATTACGGAATACAATGCTTTTAGAAATGTTTGTGTTTCCTAATTTTCTTTCTTGTTTTCTCTTCTTTTCCTATCTGCTCCTTTTTGCAATGATCAGGTGATCCTGGCAGTAAGTAAATTACATAGGGGATAATCTTTTCTAATATAAGAACATGCTAATATAATCTCTGTTAATGGCTGTACTGTGCAGATACTTCTTTAGCGTTTAGCATAATTGATTTTACACCAATAGTCAACAATGGCACACAAAGTGTCAATTAATTTATGCTTTTAATGTTTTGTTTGCATTTTATTGATATTTATTCATTTTAGCTTTGCTGCTGCTATCTTCACTGCCCATTCTCAAGAGCTCTTCTGAATAGCGTGAACTGCCAATATTCATCTTTATGGTATGTATCACACATGCATGTTTGAACTCTTTCTGTTAAAAATGCAAAGCTTGAAAAATAAGTACAAGTTTTTCTCTCACACAGGTTCTCTCACACAGTCTTCAAACATGTGCAGCCACCCTTGCAATATGATCTTATGTCTCAATTACTCTGATGCAGAAACTCATACAGAGCTTTACGGAGTGTCATCCAAGACAGACATGTCATTCCTCTGCTGATAAGTACAGATCTTTTACAGTGAGTGTGGTCAGCATTAAAGGGTGTCCATCTTTAAGAACATGTGGCTCTATTGGATGGTGTAAACATGTTGGTGATCTTTGGWGGGAAAGCTGGAGGTTGAATCCTAGATGGAAATAGGAATAAGCATTCATATGATTTTCTTTCTTTGATGGCTCTTTTTTTTTTGAGAGTAAATTGCTAAATAAACTTACTCTTCTTGAGTCTTCCCTGGTAAAATTTTAGTCAGGGTTATTTTTGTTTGTGTGTACACAGAGAGTTTAAGTAGGAGTTAATTTTGCATTGGTCCCTAATGATATGTATTCATTACAGTAGCTGTATTRCACAGCATCGCTCCTGACTCATATTTTAACTCTCCCACTGTGAACTGTAAAGATGTTGGTCATACTTCTGGGAAGGTATTTTGTTGTGATTTTCCAGTACCCTTAACTTGATGATCATGCTGTACGTGGCTATATAACACCTTGTTTAGTGCTGACTGAAATGTTTATGTGACAGTATTGTGCCAGTGCACACCTTTAGTATTGGTTACATGTGATTTTTAAGGGAATAAAGTCTTCCAAGTACARTGGATGCAACTGGAAATGCTGTTAGCATGTAAATTCTAAGTATAATTTATTTTTCGCTTCACCTAAAAATACTCACTATTTGGTCACACCCTTCCCCTCCTCACCTCCTGCTATAAAATAGTTGCATTTTTGTCAAGAGTGAAGCATACTTGCAGCAAACCCAGAGAATTAGGCACATTGTGGTTTTTTAGTTTCTGCTTTTTTTTTCTTTTTATGCTATGCAAATTGTTTCTGCCTCTGTTTTAGAAAAAAAAAAACTCAGTAAATTGAAAGCGAGTATCTTATAAAAGTTCAAGATCAAGTTTTAGATTCTCACATATATCTTCTAAAATATACCRTGTTACATGGCTATAGATGAGGGAACCTAGAATAATGGAAGTCTAAAAATACATGTAAAATATTCTCTGTAATTAAAAAGGAAATTCCCATATGGATAGACTGTTCTAGAACTTGTCACTTTAGGGCTTCTTATAACCTCCTTTGAAGAATTTTTTCACAAGTGCTTGTGGAAACCACAGAACAGAAGAATCACTGGCTTATCTGATGTCTTTATTTCTATGGCTTTAATGGTAATCCTGCTTAGAAGTAAGCTGCAAAATGAATTTAGCAGATCAGATAGACTTGCATTTATTGTGATACTGATTTTACTTATAGAAATTTTTCAAATGGCAACTCATACGAGATTGTCCCATGTAAAAAAAAAAAAAATAAGGATTAAAAGTAATGGAAGTACTGTCTATCATTTAATACAATTCTGTATGTCTCTGTAATGTGAAACTTCTCCAAATCCATTTTCACAGAACTGGAGAATGATTCTGTGATTTTCTTAGGCTGGAACCTGTTTTTGGAAAGTGCTTCGGCTCATGTGCTGGAGGACAAGACTCAGCATGTGCTAGAGTTCTCCATTGTCTTTGACAGTCATGATTTCTAGCACATTTATATTTCCTTTTTAAGTATCCGCTCCTCATAAGGCCAGCAAGGATGTCCTATTGCTAGGGAAAAACAAAAGAACAAGAAGAAAGAAAGAAAAACAAATCCCAGAAAGCAATAAATAAAATTGATATATTTTTTTAACTCTTTTTACTCTTGTAGTAACTTGMATAGCATTCAGAGTTCCAGAAAAAAAGGCATATTATTTGCAGCTTTTTGCTGCTCTATGCTGTTTCTCTCCTTCAATTTTTTTTCTTCAACCATATTCTTTCATAAAGTCAGCTGAATACTAACAGAACATAACTCTAAAGACAGTCACCTTAATTCCCCCCAGCAGCTTCCGTTGGGTTATTATAAACTGATGCAGAGAGACTGCTTGACAGCCATGGTAACTGTACCCAGGACATTTGTTATCCTAGAACATTGTGCTTATAAAATAGCTACTAAACATAACACAAATGCAGAACCTAGATGGTCTTCAAAAGGTTTCTGAAGGAAAGATGGAACAGGAGGAGAGCTTTCCTTAGCTTTGGGTTATAATCTCGTAGCTCCTGAGACAGTTGTGATGATGCACTGCTAGTCAGCCATACCCATACACAAAGATATGTCTTTTGATAGGTTTTTGTGGTAGTGATATGGTCATCTCCTTTGCAAAAGGCACTTGATTCATGCCTGGGATGCATGTRTTATTTCCCCCACTTTCTCCCGGAAAGACACTGAGGCAGAAGCAGTGCTGTGGCTGAACTTTCCCTTCCTGGTGGAGGGCAAAGGCAGTAAAGTGCGGACCGAGAAATGCAATTTAGGAGCCTGATTCTCATTGAAATAGATAGGAATTAGGTGCCTAAGGGAGACTGCYGATGTGAGTCTCACTTCTGGCTGAGCTACATGCCAATGTCATTGAGAAGAACCACAGATGAGACGGGATCAACCAACATGTTTTGGTTCCACTTCTGTTCTTGTGTCAGTGCTACACACTGTTGGAACAAGGCTGCTCAGACCTCAGACCATCATCTAGTCTAATAATAATTATTAATAATCCCATAGAGCTTCCCATTGACAGTAGCTCACAGCAAAGACTCATTAATTTCTGTATATGGACTTTCCTTATTTTGATTTCTGTATCAGCCACAGCTGTTTCAGTGTTATGTAGGTTTGCTCACTTGAGTTAAAAGGATAGTTCTTTCTGCAACCAATAGCACATTTTATGTTTATATTTAAGAAAGGCGTGATTCCACAATTCAGAGAGCACTATGTTGCTTGTTTTACTCTCTTTTCTTGTRCAATGCTCTTTTAAATCGAAATGTTCCCCTTCTCTGAAAATGAAGCTTGTAATCTGCCTTTCTCTGTTAGCATTTGTGGATACTCACGAGATGGCTGGATTTTATGCTGTTGTCCTAGTTGTCCTTAACCAACAATAGCAAATGTACATGGCCACTTTTATCCACTGCCTTCATTTATTTATTCTTGTAAATTAGATTCTTGTAAATTAGTTTGCAAGTATATTTATACTGATTTTTAAAGTTTTCTGTTTTCTCTTAGACTCCAGTGAAACAGGAGCATACTATGCATCTGTCTTTCTCAGTGATAATGTGAATTAAGAATATTTACATCTTTAATTCTTATTTTGAGATAGTCAGCTGATCACTGAATTGCTTTCAAATCCCCAGTGAAAAGTGTTTTATTATTGCCTCACAGAAAATGATTTGCTGGCAAGCAATAGAAAAAAAAAACGCACTCCTACGGAACAGGTGAATGACAGTACATTTCCATTTCAACTGCTGTTTTATGTGCCATGGTTATARCATGATTTATACTCACATTTATTCTAAATCATGCTGCTGTGTAGCTATTTTCTCTCTCAAAAAAGTCTCTGTTCTCTGGACAGAAAAATCATTTACATCTGTGCAAATTAGTTGACATAGCTTTTGGGCTACCACTTAAAAAAAAAAAGAAAAAAAAAAGCTATGCTAGTCAGAAGCTTCTTGTGAACAAAAAATGAAGTGTATTGTAAAAAAATCAATTCCACCCATACCGTTACTAGTACCTATTAAGCTACTCTTCTTTAATAAGTTGAGAGCTAATACAGGAAGTTATGGCTTAGAATTGTTTGTTTTAGGACATACTTAATTTATCTCCTATTYGAACCTGAGAGATCTTCAATAAAAATGCTGTCAGGGCAGCTGAAGTATAAGCAGCAATAGAAAGGGTAGATTATCCTCCCAGTGCTTTCCAATGCCCATTTTCTATCCTCTTCTAGTCCGTCATAAATGTACAGAAGGAGTAAATGACATCTTGATTAACTGCTGGCAGGGATAAGAAATGCACTGTATATACTATACCCTTTGAATGGATCATCTTGCATGGTAAATTAAAACTTGTGCTATTTGGAGTTGTATGACATGGTTGCTTGCAGAAGTGGATGGATGGACTTGACTGCAGGGATCGCCTGCAGCCCTGTACTTCTCTGTAGAACAYGACCCCCAGTTGTGCTGGTTCAGGTTCACGTGTATGAGCTCAGCAGATCTGCACTGAGGTATAGCAAAGAAAGAGGGGAAAGAGAAAAGAAAAAGGTTGGCTTCTGTAGTTGTAAAATTCTGCAGAGAATATTTGGGAAAACCTGCCAAAACTTTTTTTTTTGTATTTGATTTTATTGATCAGTGAGTGTTTGGCAGTGAAGGGAAGAAGCTATAGGATTTTCTGCAGGTGATTCATTGGGAATTCTTTTTTATATGGAGTGCAGTTTTAAAAGGAGGGTCTGTTATAAACAGTAAGCAAAAAGTGAACCAAAGAGGGTGAAGCTAAGTGTATTCCTTTTCATGTTGCAGCTGGTGTGAAAAACAGTGCCAGGACAAAATTTACAGTAGCTGAATATTCTAGTAGTTTCTTTATATCAGGAAAGAAAGGGGGAATTGCAGTATCTTCAGAATTGCAATATCTTCGGAGTTATAGTCTGTCTTGAAAAATTTCTTGCAAAAGAAAGATCTGCAGTTCTGCAGGTAGAAGTTTTAGGACAAGCTCCCAGCCTTTGCCTTCTATTCCGAGATGGAATTTGAGGACAGTTTGCTTATTAGCAGGAGAAGAGAAAAAAAATAGCCTTTAAAGTGACCCAAACTTTATTTAAAACAAATCTGAATTACAACAGATGTGAATGTATGAGGGATGGTGTAGAAACAACAACCCTTCTAACAGTGCCCTTCTGCATGAGATTTGTGCACAGGTGATAAAAGAGCTGCTCTACTCTTTGGTCTTCTATCCTCATCTGTCTTGATTATTACTTAGAAAAGCATCAGAGATGAAATTGAGTATGAAAATCCCAGAAATTCTAAAGCATTTTAAAATACTTTCATACCGTTACTACCATCAGATTTCTCTTTGATGCTTGGATCATGAAAGTGTATTTTTGAAAACAATTTCTGAATGGTTTGTAGTGTCTATAACATGCTGTAATTCACCTTAAATATATACCTAAACTGCAGAATAAAATTGTGCCGTGCTATGATGCAAAATGATGCTTTTAGCAAAAGGTAATGATTGTGTGTGAAAAGAGAAAGTTATCTTGGTGGTCTAGTGGCTTCTCATGAATTAACTACTTCACCTCAGATTTAAGCATCATTTTAGTTCATGTGAGCATTAGTTCAGGCAATTAAATTATGACACAGGAGATGTCTAGCTTCTTTTGTTGAAAGTTCATTKAGAAATACCAATTATCAATTATTGGCACTGAGATACTGAGATACAGTTAATTCTTGGGTTGCTCCTGTGCTTTGTTTTCCCATTTACCCCTTTGCAATATCCTTCCAACTATGATTCATACCTTCTAATAAAATCTAGTYTCCTCTCCCGAATTTGTTGTCTGAAATAGTTAAGGAGGCAAATTGCCAATTCCAGTGTCTGTGTGAGCTCAGACCTTTGACAGCTGCTTGTGCCGCTACAGTGACACTGCAGTTAAAGGTGTGACTGCAGTCTGTATTTAAATCACTTCGCAAATGATGATCTCATCACAGTTAGCCTAGACCATGACAGCGAAATTACAGCCTCACTGAATTTGGCTTCAGCTGTACGAACCTGGGCAGTATCCTGTTACTATCTAGGTAGCTGAACCCTGTGCAGTCTTATTGACTTAAAGCTGATGGGCTTGGCATACCTCAGCTTCGGTCCTAATTTGAGTTGCAATCTATGTATAGCTTGAAATTCATCCTGAAGAAAAAGATACTMATACTAATGAAAGGGATTTGTTTTGTTGGAATAGAAAAAACAGTCAAGATGAAAGAGATTGTGTTGCATCTGGTGACTACTTGCTTGCATCTTTCGACCGTTTGCTTAACAAGTGAGCACTAAGGTTAAAGCATCATGAGCCAGACCAGCTATTTTTGTCTCACCCTGACCAACAAGCTGTGTTTTTATGCAGTTTATACATACCACCTAAATGTTGCCTTTTTAACCTCCAGACTAAACCAGTTTCAAAATGCTTCATATCAGCTACAGTTACCCAGCATTCAAGAGTAATTCAATATTTACCACTTATTATTTTTGTTAGTGCCACATCTGTGAAACAGGTTGTAGGTGATCACGAGATTTGAAAAAATCCTCATGTACCTGAATTCTCTTKTTTGTTCCCAAACATATCGACTCACTGGAGGTTCACATTTTAAAACTTTTCCTTAGGAACCATTAGAAATCCTTTCTTAAAAGGTCGAAATTTTCATGGCTCCAAAAATCCTACCRTGGTTTGAGTATCATCAACTAAGTACTCTTGGAGCACTCCAGCTTCTTTCTAGATAGCTATGTAAAAGAAGGGTGATGCCATCTTCTGCTTTGGATGTGCTTCTAAGTGAAAGAGCGTTTTATTCTCAGTGTTTTCATCTAATCTTGGTGTGGCACGTGTATTACAACCACTTCTATTGGGTAGATCAGTAGACAAAGAACAGATCTGATAACTTGTGAATCTTAAGTTGCTGTAGGCACGAGATAGACCCTTAAAATACTCAGCTATGCCAAGATCTCAGCATGCAAAATAGTGGAACTTTTGGCAACCGACTATCTTGAATGGTGAAAATTTACTCACCAATGGCTTTTCAGATGCTAGAGCTTTGAAAACAGAATTATATTTATAATACCATTACTCAGTAAGGAGCCAGTTCATCTGAGGTAAAGAGTTACTGTACCTCAATATGTTCATGCACTATGTGCTCTTAATATGTATCAAATGCAAGTAATTTGAGGGAGTGTATTCCAAAGTGAACGAAGACTGAGTAGCAGTGAGTTACCTTGCACATCGTGTAAGGTACTTYGTATTCGTGACTATAAGCATGCACAGCAAATTATTCCAGAAGCAAATTTGCACCTCTGAGTCTTTACACATGGGAATATCTGTGGATATTGCTGCATGATATAGAACTGACTTCTCTAAAAGTCATTCCTTCTACTAGGAGATCAGGGAAGACATTTTAGCTTTCGTTTTTATGAGAGAGGAGCAGCTGGCAGGGCATTTTTCCGTACTGCTTTGGAACCTGCACTTCCCCCAGTACCAAAATAGTTCTAGGACATGCTGCAAGGCCCACTTGTTTTCCTTAGCAGTAAGGGCTTGGGAGGATTCTGGTGGAAGACTGTAAATATATCTTTTCAGCTGTTGGGCTATGTTTATTATCGAGTAAAAGGGAGCTACTGCTTTAGTATATCTTCATTACTGACACTCTAAAAATATAGTCTGAAGCAAAGGGTAAGCATCCCTTTTTTTAGAATGACTTTATTCATATAGAGTACCAATGAAAAATCATACATGAGAAAGGACACAAATCCATTTGGCTGAGAAATGGCAGAATGTATAGCTATCTATGTGTATGTGTATATATGTAGGTATCTATCTATCAAGATAGTGAGGATAAGATGTGCTTAACAGGTGATAAGTTCCCAGTGAACTGAAAGTTGCCCTGTAATTTTAGCTACAGTAAGTCTCCCTCATATTGGGTTGACATTTACTTCCTTCCCATAGATGATCTCTCTAAGCAGCAAAATGTTTGATGCACTGAGTGGAATTGCAGTTCCAGGAGACAAAAGAATGCATCTYGTATTTTAAGTTTATATTAGTTTTAGAGTTATTGCTTTCAAACAAAAAAATACCACCTTACAGCACACCTTATATTGGATATTCCCTCCCATAAATGGAAGCTGGGAAGAGTGAAAGGGGTTTGAAAACAGGTCTTTGTTTATTACTGTCTCTAATAGCATGATTTCAGGACAGAAACAAAGTCTTACTGAAAACAATGTAATTACAAATAGGAGTAAAGAGTGGAAACTGCCAGTGAGTTTCTCAGTATAAAGGTTCTCCCTCTTTGTTTCATAAAAGCTTTGTTACTTCAGTCTCCTTCAAAATTCTGGRGAGAGTGGGCAGAAAAAAATGTACTGTTACGACAAGACTGTCCTAACTATGCAGAAGATGAGCTTGTGGCTCATAAACAAACATATCTGGAGCTTAAAGATGTCCTGTGATCATAGTTCATTTACATCATAAGTTATAAGTGATCTCTGCATTAGTTTTTCCCCTTCTTCAATCACCTTCCAGCTTCCACAGTTCTTCTAAATAGGCTATATTTCTTTAGAGTTGTATTTGTTTTGCTAATGGCTATTTTTGGCTTATCATATCGTTTTCTTTACTGCTGAAGTTCTATTTCTAATTTAAAAACTTAGAATGGAAACTTTAAAGCACCTAAGTGCCATTTTCCTAGGTTACTTGCAGACACAAGTCACTTTTGTTACTTTTGAAAATTTTAAGCCAGATATTTGTTAGCATTTTGGAGAGCGAAGTACAAGCAAAGAACAATTTTGAAATATTCACTTATATCCATGTTTTAAAACGCAGGTTTATCATTTGTTTAAAAAACCACCAACCCTSCTACCCTCTGTTCATTTGGAATGGGAAGGTCTATCTAAAGTCAGGTCCAAGGTCCTCTCATTGCCAAGATATGGCAATGTCTCTTAGAACAGCTCACAGAGGCTGCTGAAGATAGGCTGAGAAAGGCAGTTTGCAGCATCAGGGATATGGCATGGGCGATGTAGAAACGGAGCCATAGTGAAATAATCTGACTTTTGCTTGGAAGCCAAATCTTGATGGAATAGCTACAGCCAACGTGTCCTGGCTCTACAGCTGTGAAGAAGATTCTTTTAGCCTGGTGAGAGGGGAGCAGAAAAGTGCATCCCATATTGCCCAGCCTGCTATCCGCAGTACCACAGGAGTAAGGGGTGTAAGCCCAGGAGAAGTAAGTTTATGGCTCTTCATTGCAGTATTTTCTCCCATTTAGCCAGGAGGAGCAATCAACTGATCTGTTATATACACAATTAAGAAAATGTCTCTAATAGAGAGAACAGAGAAAAGCATTAATAGAATTTGCTTGTGAAATATTGTATAGCATGCTGCTCTTCAGTGTTGGGGACTGGTGAACTCCAACTAGAACAGGTACAGGAAGAGGCCATGAGGATGATCAAGGGAATGGTCAGCCTGTATTAGAGGCCATAAAAGTTTTGTTTTTGTAAACTAAATAATCCCACACCTCCAAATATATGTGGGGGTAATAAATACTAGATTGATTAACAATGTGCAGATAAGCACATGTGCATATAAACTAGTTATGAATAAAATCAGGTTTATACATTTATAAATTTTAAAAATAAGTTGCAACTAAGTTTCTGACCACCAAACCTTCAAGGATGAGATGTGGGAATGGAAGTCCTAACTTTACAAGACTGATTAGGTTAAGAAAGTGATGCTATGACATTGAGAAGRAAACTTAGCTATTGAGGTTCCCTTGCAGCACTTCCCATGTAGCTGTGCTTGAACATTATTAGGTATTTTTTTTGAATGTGTAGCAGGATATCTATGCACAATATCATGTACAATGCAAGCTGAATACAAATTTCCAGTTTTGGAAAATAAATGAAAACAGAAGGTTTTAGTTAGGACAATATAATTTATTATAGTCAGGTCAGAGTGGCCACATCAGGTATTGGTCATAACAACTCTGTTTCTCCCTATTGTTTTTCAACCAGTAATGGAATTTTTGGGTGGAATCACACAGTCCTCACTCCATATTGCCACAAGAGTAGAAGTCAGTCCAAGTTAAATGAGTTCGCTTTGCCAACGTAGAAGCACTTTCAAGTGGGAGAAAACCATATTTCCATTCAGGATTAACATGAACAGCAGGGAATAGCATAGAGTAGTAGTGACAAACATGCAGATCATTTCTTAGGAATGCCAGATAAATGAATCAGAGAGAAAAGCAGACATGCATGAAACATTTTATGCAGTTGTATCTCTGATGAAGTAGGACTAAGTATTCAGTCAGTGAGGTTTTTTTTCAAATTGCATGTGTGACTTGAAACATTCAGGAATCCTGACCACAACTGTCTTGTTAAATGATCATTAAATTAGTGTTACTTCTTCCTGTTCTGTAATAACTGACACAGATGTGTTAATGATGGGGAATAAACAAACCACACCAGGAAATAACTTTGTGTTTGACTGAATCACTGGAAGCAGGAAAATGGAAGTTCAGAGAGTTGAAGTTTTGTAAGTTCTTGGTGTGGATACCTGGCGGGATTGCTGTACTAACTGCATAGTAGTTAGTGTTAGCAATGCATGTTGTGTATATTTAGATAGATATTGCTAACTAAAGTCCCTAAGTGTTAAGAGGTTATGTATAACTAATGGCTGTCAAAGTGGGGCAGATGACTCCTAGCTTCAACTCTACTCAAGGAATGAACTAAAGAAAGATCCTTATATTTTCAGAGCAAGAACTGAACGGACTGCACAAAATTATCTACTACATTTTAAATGATAGCTTTTACACCACCAGATGTTACCTTTTGAATTGTTTCTATAAAACTACATATACTAGAATTCATTAATAAAATCATACAGTACAGTTATGACAATTCTAGTCTAGACTAGCAGTAGGCCTCTGTTCTCTGTATTGGGCTGTTTCCAGCAGTTGCATGTGATGAAAAATAAAAGATCAACGCCCTTTTTCCAGCTATCTTCTGTATGCTGTCAATGCTCCCATTTGCACCATAGCAGAATGCTGTATCTGTCCAGTGGACAGCTGACTTGAAAACAGGATTCCTGGATATTTAGATGACAGGAAGAAAAATCACATGTTCAGAGGGAATGATTGTAGCAAGGCTGAAGCGAGTAGAACAATAATGCAGAGTAATATTTGATTCTGCAGACAGTTCAAAAACAGCCCTAGGGTATCAGTGTCCTGCGCTCCTGTCTTAACTGTGATCTAATGATGACACTAAAGCCAAATTTCCAAATTTAAGTATTCAGTCATTATAAAGCCAATTAACCATATACATACGCACATACAAAGAAACAATAATGATGACATTCTAAGATAATATCAAATAAAACAATACCTTAAACAAGAGTGTAATTGTTCTACAGTAAGTATATTGCGTTTGTTTCTGRCAGGAACAATGTGGATCAAAGTTATTACATGATCCAACCTTTAAATCTTGCCAAGTCTTTTTTTTTTTAATTAAAAAAAGCTTGGCTCGTAAAAGAAAAAAACCATTTCCCATGGTGTTTTAAGAGTCTGAGTAATAGTTTAAGTGAAATAGAGTTCTAGCACTTTTGGAAAGCACATGYGACATATGTGAGGCACATAAATAGTGGGGCAGTGATGCTTGAGAAGTGTTATAAGTATTTCTTGTTGCTTTCAAAATGCACTTTCTCTGTTTGAAAGAAGCATAGTTTCCTCAAGGAGCCTTGCCAGAGCAGAGTAACTCATTTACATTGAAGGACGAGTCTTCATTCTTGTGATTCTATTCTGCACCTTTTTTTTTCCCCAAACTTTTACCGAAGTTACATGTTCTGATCCTTAACAAAGTTTTGGCTTGGAAGCAATATACAACAAGATAGTACTGTTGAGCAACACTGAGTTTGCTAGATAGTTTTGTCAGTCAGACTTAAATTTATCCTAGTGCTGCCAGCTTCAATACTGTACTGCAAGGCATGAACAGGTGCTAACAACCCTGTTCTTCTTCCCACAGTAAAATTAAAGAAGCACAGCTGTATACAGTATTTATGTATATGCATTTTAAAACAGAGGCTGTGTGTCATCTAAACAAAATTGCAAACTTAGTCCTTTGTATTTTAAGAATAGCTTCTCAACAGACTTACCGAGAGTCTTTTTTAAACACATAGAGTGTTAATGAACTTTACATAGGTGACATTTTTGAAGCTAGAAAATAATTTTCAAAGTTCTCAGATACACAAACTATTATTCAGTAAGAATAAGTCCCTCCAGCTGAGGTGCCTAAAGCTGGAAAAATGCCAGTCTAAGACATTCTTTCTAGGAAGAGGGGGCTAAAGGCTTACAAACCAAGCTCAGACTGTTCAGATGTTTAAATTATGTTGTCCTATACTTGATGTCTTAAGGTCTTATCAGCCTTTTAGTCTCATTGATGACTGCACTGAGCAATGCAGATATGCATTATAACATCCCTATTCCTTGAAGAACAAGGAGACAAGACAAGAAGGGAAAAAAGGCCCTGAAAAGGCTTTCAATCTGAACTAAAAAAAAAAGAAAAAAAGAAAAAAGAAACCTGCATTAAACATGGGTTGTTCCTTAGCATGTCTCTATCAGCAGAGAGAATTGTAAATCAGGGCCTGAGTGCAGCACCATTACCCCAGAAATGTTTCTGTTTAAGAAAAAATGGAGATAAGGTAAACTTATCTTTAATCATCAAAGCTCATAACAAGAGCTCTCCAGACAAAAGCTTTTAAAACTTACAGTTTGTGCATGCACTATTCAGCAAGGAAACATCCACCAAGTTTTGCCCAAGCCACCTCTATACAGACACCCTGCCCAGCACCCCACCAAACGACACGCTGACGGGATACCACACTAGTCCTCTCAGTCTCATCTTAACCTGCACCTGCTGGAGCTGTGCTCTAAATAGTATTTCAGAGGAGGCGGGGCTTTAATGTAATCTTAACCCTTCTAGAAGTCTTCCAAAATGTCCTTCTCCCATCTATTATGCATATCTTTATATCTTTCCTTTTTGGTTGGAGTTTAACAAGACCATAAGGGAAAAAAACTCCTTCAGGCAAAAGCAACTCTCGTATAGGTTGCTTTCACTTTGAGGTACTACTGCTCATTGCTAACAATAACATTTAAGTGACAAAATGTTTATTTTTTGTGAATGTTACATAGCACAGAAAGACCATATTTCTGACTAATCTAGTTCTGCTCAACTGAGTCATTCTATTAACTCTTTAGTCTGAACTACCTCTGTTAAGGACAGCTCAATTAGCAAAAATAATTGAACTCACGCATTACCCAATTAGCATGCAGTAAACTCTGGCTGGACAGTGGTCTTATTAGATTTTTTACCACGTATTGAAATGTCAAAGGGTGACCAATAAATATTAGCGATTTTCAGAACTGACCTTTGGTGGAGGTATTGTAAAAAGATTTGTTCATAGCAAAACAACTTGAAAAAATGCATTTCAAACTGCTGAGATTTGAAAGGTCTGAGAGCAGATTCTTTCTGGTGTAGGTGGGTATCAGAAATACCTCCTGTGACTTAAACACAGCAGTGTTAATGTGGGAAGAATAAGTAGGTGGGAAGAATATCTATTTCTATTGATGTAAAAGACCTGAAACTTGAATAGCTATATTTTCCAATGAGAAGTATATCAAACCCCAAAGTTTTGTAAATTGAGAAGCCTGGCTTGGATTGTACGTATTTTAATAGTATTTTTGGCTTCTCTTTTTAAGAAAACAAATATTTCAGTGAAGGTATGAATGCAAACATAACTGTGTGTGCATCTGTAACAGTTCTCTGTCTCTTAAAAGATGGAGGTCTTAGCTCATGCCAAGATGGACTGATCTTGTAACCACTGAAGTCAAAAGCTAAACTCTCACAAATTTGTAAAATTCTGTAAAAAAAGTAAAATTAAAGCCTTTCTGAAAGGCTTCAAATGATAAACATGAATCAATTTATAGTTTAAACATAGTATTTCTCTAACCATATTTGCTGGCATCTTTGCAAGCATTTGCTTAATAATCTGTATAAGTATGTAAAAAAAAAGGGATATGGAATAATAGCAGTAAAAACACTTTCTGCAAAATGCTAGATTTTTGCAACTCAGAATTTTAAGTGAAACTCTCCAAAATTGCAGTTCTCCAAAGATCCACAGAAGGCAAATATCATTTGGTAAATTTACTTGCTAAGTATGGATTATTCCTTAAAAAAAAAAGGATACACTTTCTGAGAATTACCTCCTCTTTCAAGGCGAAGCTATCATCTCCCATTTATATTGATCCCATTGCAAATTGTGTAGTGATGTGTAATGTTCCTAGGCACCTTGATGATGAACATCTGATGTCTCCTAACCAGTTATTAAGGCCCTCACTAAGTTCACGCTATTTTTGACAAGTTTCCTACTCTAACTAGCAATTCATTTTTGGTCTTGAGACTTTCATAGCCAGAGCACCATCAAAATGATTTCTTCCTTAATTCCTCCTAAGATGAACAGAATTGCTCTTCCGTATTATGGAGAGGGACTCCTGGAACATCTTCCTACCACGGAGGTGATAGTCTCTAGTTTCTATGTGAGCTGTTGTTATTAATGTTTTTTCACCTAATAGTCAGCTTGGTTTAGTTGCTGATGGGATCCAAATCAGAAAACATCTGGGAAGCAGTTTTGGGGTTCTGAACATTCAAGCGGAATTCATTGCAGTGGATCTCATTAATCTGTACATCAGTAGGATGGAAATGCCTTGCTGTTGAATATATCTGTCCAGGATTCTTTTATTTTTTTTTTCAGGAAGCCAATAGTTCTTCTAATTCTGTTTTAATACTAACTGTAAATACCGCATAGTGTTTACTACAGAGAATAAAAGATTATTTTTGGTCGAGTGACTCGCAAGGTGAGCATTTCTATGGCATTGTTACAATGGACAAGCTTTTATTCCTGGTAGGCATCATGGAAATTCTTGCATATTTGTCTGTGTCCTATTTATAGGCATAAAAAATGGATCTGGAAAGAGTTAGTTTCTTATTTCTCTTTGCCTACAAAATCATTTGTTACCTTCTGGTTGTCACTGGCTCTTCTGTTATTTCAAGAGAGCCTGCGTTCTAGTCTATATATATCATCACACTATTTGAGAGCCTTCATGTAGTCCACTGGATAATCTGCCTACACATTTGTCCTGCACTTGATCTCTCTCATCCTCTCCTGAGGGGGTAAAGGTTATATTCTAGATTGTTTTATTTGGCAGAAGGTTTGCTGTGTTTGTTTTGTTATGGATTTGTTGCTATGCATATGTTAAAGAAGGCATGACCAAAATCACCACAGATTCATTTATGCACTGTTGTTTCTGCAGGGAGGATGTAGACAGATTTAACTTCTTATGATAACCTGTTGGATTCATAGCAACTACATCTTCTGTCCCGTACTCTTTCATTAATTATGTCTCTCCTAATAAAGCAAAAAAGACAACACTTTCTAATTAAGTTACAAGAAGCTCAAGACACTAAACTTCTCTGATAAATTGATGAGTATTCCTCAACAAGAAAGTAGTAAAAGTAGATTGGAGTTGGGTTGCCTGAACTTAAAATAAGTGTTCATGTGCTCTACTGTATTGATCATTTAAGCAGAACAGGTTTGAGTACTTTTGTGTTGATGAATAGCACATGGGTAAATATCGTTGGGAATTCTTTTACAAAATTTTATCTGTTCAAAAATGCTGGGGCTTAAAAATTATAACACTTATGAAAATATATGAATTTCAGTAACTCTTTCATAGGAGGTTTCTAATGATCATTCTAGAGTCCCTAGTGCAAACAAAACAACTTAGTACCAAGATGATTCTGAGGAGCAGGACACTCACAGTGGATAAAGGAGACTAGTGTGAATTAGTCTGCTCTCCAATCTGGATCTCCAGCTCTCTAGGCAGGAGTATCACACAGCAAGCTAATGGTCATGGAATGCATCAGGACTGAAGCATGGCACTCTGAGCCTGATGTCTTTTGGAAAGGAGAGGAAGAAAGAGAGAGAATGAGAAGGGAGAGACAGAAAGGCTGAAGGCCATAGGCCATTTTCATGGGCTGTGAGAAAATGGCTAAACAGATGTCTCACCTGAATCTTCTGTGTGGTTCAGTATAGGACTGAATTCTTTGTAGTATCAGTAAAGTGCAACAAAAACATCTTTTCAGAGAACTCACAAACACCCTGATTCACTTCTTGGTTTTCCAGCAAGGTAGCTAGAAAGCTAGCTAGAAGGAAAGCAAGGTAGCTTTCCTCCTGGGACTGCAGAAGGAAAAATCCCAGGAAAAAGGCAAAATCCCAGGTTACATTGTTTTATAGTGACACAGTAAATCTGTCCTTTTGATTTGTATGATGCATAGCCTGTAAAACTAATCACTTCAGGGTGGTATCTGCTGGCTGTAAGTGCTGAAGTAATAAGCCTGTAATGGCTATCACAGGATCACAGAATGGTTAAGGTTGGAAGGGACCTCTAGAGATCATCTAGTCCAACCCCCTGCTCCAGCAGGGACACCCAGAGCACGGGGCACAGGGCGGCATCCAGGCGGGTTTGGAAGATCTCCAGAGAAGGAGACTCCACAGCCTCCCTGGGCAGCCTGTGCCAGGGCTCTGGCACCCTCACAGGGAAGAAGTTCTTCCTCACATGCAGATGGAACTGCCTGTGTTGCAGCTTGCACCCATTATCCCTTGTCCTACCACTGGCCACCACTGAGAAGAGTTTGGCCCCATCCTCCCTACAGATATTTATCCATATTAACATTATATTTACCCTTCAGATATTTATCCATATTAATCAGATCCCCTCTCAGCCTTCTCTTCTCCAGGCTAAACAGGCCCAGCTCGCTTGGTCTTTCCTCATACGAGAGATKCTCCAGTCCCTTAATCATCTTTGTCGCTCTCCGCTGGACCCTCTCTAGAAGCTCCACATCCCTCTTATACTGGGGAGCCCAGAACTGCACACACTACTCCAGGTGCGGCCTCACCAGAGCTGAGTAGAGGGGCAGAATCACCTCCCTTGACCTGCTGGCAACGCTCCTCCTGATGCAGGCCAGGATCCCATTGGCCTTCTTGGCCATGAGGGCACACTGCTGACTCATGGTTAACTTGGTGTCAACCAGGACTCCCAGGTCCCTCTCTGTGGAGCTGCTCTCCAGCAGGTCGACCCCTAATCTATACTGGTGCCTGGGGTTATTCCTGCCCAGGTGCAGGACCCTGCACTTGTCCTTATTGAACCTCATGAGGTTCCTCTCTGCCCAACTCACCAGCCTGTCCAGGTCCCTCTGGATGGCAGCACAGCCCTCCGGAGTGTCGGCCACTCCGCCCAGCTTGGTGTCATCTGCAAACTTGTTCAGGGTGCACTCCGTGCCCTCGACCAGGTCATTGATGAACAAATTGAAGAGCACCGGGCCCAGTACTGACCCCTGGAGGACACCACTGGCCACAGGCCTCCAACTGGACTCGACCCCATTTAACTGGACCCTCTGAGCTCTGCCACCCAGCCAGTTCTCAATCCACCTGACCCTGCACCTATCCAGTCCACACTTTCGGAACTTTGCTATGTAGATGTTATGGGAGATGGTGTCACTTGCTGAAGTCAAGGTAGACAACATCCACGGCTCTCCCCTCATCCATCCATCCAGTCTGCCCAGTCCATATAGGAGCAGATGATATCTTACAGACTTGCAGGCTTATCAAGTAACTCTACATTTATGAAGTTTAACAGTATCTCATGAGGCATACCCAGACATTTGCAGTCTTGTATTTACACGATTGAACATGGACAATGGTGTAAATTAACAGGTTGACTAGTGTGACTAGCGACTAACAATGTTCATGAAGATAAATAGTGTCATCTTGCTGGTTATGAAAAGTTAATACATCTGTTTAATAGTGGAATCTGATAGAGAATTAGAGAGACAGTGGGAATTCAAGGCCTTTTCTGCATGGAGAGTATTAGCAGGCAAACATTCTGTCAGCAGAGTGCAGCTAGTGAGTATTTTGGCAGAATGCATTCATATTTGGCTGCTTTTGTTGGCAATAGATTGCTTCATGGCTTCAGGTCGAGTTGGCAAAATATGTGTGGCATTGGAAGAAGGCCTCAATAACTGTGTCTGTAGCGCTCTGCAGTCGTGTTGAAGCCAAATACAGTATTTATTCTGTACTTGTTAGAGCATTGTTAGAATTGGATCTAGGGGATGCATGAAAACAGCTGAAGCTCCATCAGGAAAAATATTGGGTAATGTTGAAGTTTTAGAGCTCATATAAGAGAGTCTTTACTGCTCTGTGCACTGGCTGTATGCCTGGCTAACCATTGTCATCTATCTTAGTTGCCTCTGAGGCTATTTCAGATGCCTTAAAGCCATAAAAACTGCTGCTTCTAGTCTGTACTTAGTGTTCTACACACTTTTCTGGTTCCTGTCATAGAATAATGTACAATGAAAGGGAGCTTTTGGAGGTCATCTAGTCCAATGTCTTGCTGAAAGCAGGCATAGCTTAGATCAAGTTTCTCAGGGCCATGTCCAGTTGAGCCAAACATCTTGAAGGGCAGAGATTTTACAGTTTTATGAGTTCCAATTCCAGTATTTGACCACCCTCATCATATATTTTTTCCACATATCTAACTGGAAGTCTTCGTTTTCCAGCTTGTTTCTGTTACTTCTTGTCCTACCACTGTGCACCCCCAAGAAGAATTTGCCCTGTTTTCTCTATATCATCTGTGTACATTCTTGAAGACAGCAATAAAGTCTCCCCTGAACCTTTCATTCTTCAGAAGGAACAGACTCTTCTAGTCTGTTCTTCCAGCTCTTTAAGATCTCGTTAGCACCATGCTGGCTCACTCCAATATGTCATAAAATGGTTGAGGTTGGAAGATAATCTAGTCCAACCCCCCTGCTCCAGCAGGAACACCTAGAGCAYGTGGCACAGGGTGGCATCCAGGTGGGTTTGGAAGATCTCCAGAGAAGGAAACTCCACAGCCTCCCTCGGCAGCCTGTTCCAGTGCTTTGTTACTCTCACAGTAAAGTTCTTCCTCATATGGAGATGAAACTTTCTGTTTTTCAATTTGTACTCATTACTCCTTTTTCCATCACTGGCCGCCACTGAGAAGAGTTTGGCCCCAACCTCTTTACGTCCTCCCCTCAGGTATTTATTCATGTTGATAAGATCCCCTCTCAGCCTTCTCACAGGCTTATGGGGTGGGATTCCTTTCAGCAAATGCAAACAGTTCCTCATCTGGACTTCATTTATGGTCTAGGGAAGGAAAATTCTGGGGCATTTCTGGTGCTTGGACTTTTTCATTTTACAGCACAATTTTTCTCATCCCAATGTCACTGTCTAATGTAAGACAGATGAATCACTCCTTATATGTGTGTTCTCCTCAGTGATTATTAACGGAGGCCTTAGATGACTTCCAGCTCTAGAAGTCTGTAACTGAATAAAGCTGGTTGAAATAGATTGCCTATTATTTTAATCATAGCAAGTCAAGAGAGAACTTACATTGCTTGTGGGAAGTGGTTTAATTTTCTCAACTTTTTGCTCCTGGTTTTCTCAGTGGGGCTGGAAATTAAGCAGGAATGTGCACAGAGCTGTGCTGGCTGAATGTTATTTTCCTGGTTAAGAGTTCTTTGCTGTCTAATGACTGTTCAGTGTGTCCAGGATAAAGTGTCCAATCCATGCCTAATGTTTTCAATATTTTAATCTGTCTTCCTGGGTTGAGTTTTCTGATTACTTCTTGGGAAGGTAGACTTCACCTTGCCAAATGCACAGTAAGTACTTTTGGAAAAGACCCTGCTGGGTGATTATCTCTGTTTCCAGGACTTAAACAGCTCCACTGTGCCCTGGCTAGTTTCTAAGGTATTGAGTTTCACTTTTTGAAATCATCTTGACTGTTTTCTTCTGCTCTGTTAGAGAAATGCTGATAGTTGACTCTTAGCTCTTCTCCTCAACATTTTTGTAGACAATGAGCTGAATGGGGGAAAGAAGACTTCTGGGAATCACACTCTTGGGGTTTGCTTGCCTTCTTGTACAATGTGGAACTATGAGAAACCGGACAAATGGGATGGACACGGACAGAGTGATGGAGGACACGAAAGATAACTGCAAAGGACATCAGCAGAAAATGAAGGAACCCACTTCTCTTTCCCTACAAGACATTCCTGCTGAATTTATTTTCTTCGAGTCTATATGACCATGTACAATACTGTAATCTCTGCTCTTCCACTAGTATTAACATTTTACAAAAAGTGAGGATACAACGTGAAATGGGGAAGTCAAGATACTGAGTTCAGGAGTATCACCTGAGTTCACAGTTGTTGACCAAGGAGGAAATGAGGATAGGACCTGATCATATGAGTTCCAGTCAATAAATCCAAGGGATGCATTACTGCCATGCGAYTGAGATTGGTGATATAATGCATCCTGCTGGTACTGAGATTGCAATTGCACTCTTGTAAGCACAGTATGGCTGCAGTGTCAGTGCTATCTGTGATAGCAGTTTTGAAAAGATACCTACAATTACAGTATGCCACTTAAAAAGTAGGAGAGATAAAAGACACCATTAGTGTTGTTGTGCTACTTGTTCTTGCAAWAACAAATATTTTTTGTTGCCAGATAATTTTAAAATTATATATATATAATATGTATAATGCATCTTGTTTTACGAGATCATTCTCCACCACAAAAAATCATTCATGCCTTTTAATCTGATCTTGAGAAGCTTTCATTATGATTACAACTTTTGGCAAGACCAAGCCTACGAGCCTGGAAAATGGGTCCATGATCTCATTTGGATCCATGATATTCATAGAATTGTTAATGTATGTACTCTATGTTTCGATACCTAAGCACACTTTCAACTCTCTAGGCCAAGTATCAAGGGTAAAGTAATTTCTATACTCTTTCAAATGCAGAAAAGTACTCTCTGGTATTTAGCATAATATTGCCTACTGAATGTCTTAATGTCATTTGTTACAATTGCAAAACAGCCACTGTAAGACTCCATAGTCACCATTAATTCATATATTATGTAATGCATTTTTGTGCTTTGTTGGCTATGTAGGACACACATCATTCCAAGTTTTACACATTTCCATTTCAGTAGCTGACTAGACTTTGGAGGAAAACCACTGATGGATGGTAGCAGAATCACAGGAGTTGCCTGCAGGAAGAATAGGCAGGTTGAAATTGTAATAATGTGCATAATGTCAAATCTCAAACTATTATGTGTATGTCTAAAATCTTGGCTCCTGCATAAATCCCATATTTAAGATGGAAATTTTCAAGCATTTGTAGTTACATGAAGCACAAACTCAAAAGGTTGAATGAGAAAACAACAAAAACAAAGATGCATTTTTWAAAAAATCTTCTAATATATCTGAAAGTTTTGGGATTCTTGGGTAGATTTCTTATTTTTGAATATGAAGATTTGAAATTATCACTATCTGCTATTTTGCTTTATTTTCCTTACAATTCATATGACAAAAATACTTAAAATGATAAGATGGACTAATTTACAAATATCTAATACTTATTGGGAAGTTGTGTAACTTGGTTATCTAGTGTAAGATTACTTGAACAGTTACAAACAGGGGCTTGACTGCAGTCCCTTCATTGATGGCTCAGCCTTGTTACAGCTGCTTTTGAGGAGCTTTGAACTAGTTCCTGTTTCCAGTTGAAGTCAGTGGGAACTAGTACTATGGCTTTAACAAGSAGCAAGTCTGAACCTTAGTGACCAAATAAAGCATTTTCTTTCCTGAGGCCCTACTGAGTTATTGCAGCAATACAAGGAAATCTCTACAAACAGATTGTATTTACATTTGCAGACTTGCAAGGACTTTGTCATAGGGGTTTTGAAACAATATCTAGTATGAGCTCTTACATGTGTACTCCCTTGTGCGGGGAGTTTACATCTGGTTTCTAGACTTAAACATTAACATTGTATGTTTAGGCATTAAATATAAAGTTTCCATTAGGCAGGATTTGCCTAAGAGTTTGTTTTACCCTTGAGAACCAAATAAGCAGAGCGAAGCCTCACTAGTGCTTAGAGTACTGAGATTGCCACATACTTGTTTAATCTCCTGCTGTTCTCTCCGATAGGGGGATTTGATACTCTTTTGCTTGCTCTTCCTCAGTTCCTTTATCAGCAAAAAAGCATTAAATATATACAAGAAAAGATATTTTACAGCTTAATTCATGAAGCAGGGAACTAAAATGAAGGGATGTTTCATGACAGGATACTTTTTACTCTTTTTTTTTTTCAGTTCCTGGGTTTGGTTCTTGGGTTCTTGGGTCTCTTTTTTTCTTTTCCTAGGTTCTTGCATTAGTGTATAACTAATCACTGTGTACTGAGGTAAACTATATTGGAACAGTCTGTTTGGAAACAAGAAATTTAGAGGACTGCATAATAACATCAGTTAATAGAAACTTCTTGTATGTATTTGAACCCAGTCGTTGTCTGTTGTTTAAGGCCACCACTTTAAGATGTTGAAGATTTGCTGTCATCTTCCAAATGACTTATGCAATCAGCAATGCAGAGATAAAAGGGGAACTGTGATTAGCTGTGGAGAGAAGAAGTTAGTAAGGGGAAATATTAAAATAATTCTTTTACATACTGCTTATCAATCGCTCTTGGGATGATTTAATAAAGAGATAAACATCAGTTATTAATACTCTTGCCACCCTTCCTTCTGCTCCTTTTGAGTTGTTGTTATTTTTTTTTTTAGTGTGGTAGAGGAGAAGGAAATGATAGGGTAAATTTGGTAAGAAAATTTGACAAAATAACCACCAATGTGCTGATCAAGAGAAGCAAATTATATTGCACTGACTTAACCCCATATGCTTCTTCATCTGCTTCTTCACCATTCTTCATCTTCTCATCAGCTTGTTCATCAGCTTCTAACATATGCAGAGACAGAGGTGTAGGAGTTATCCTTCTCTGTACCCATACACTCTGGTTCATGCCAGGTAGTTTCTATTAGCAAACAGATGCTGTTTTTACCTCAAAATTCAGGAAGCCCCCTGACTTCAGTGAGTCCCCATTCTCTCATGACATTACTTTTACCTAATTTTGGTTACCACAGAAAGTACCATGTCCTGCCATAACTATATCTACATGACAATCACATTATGTCTCCCTCTTACATAGTGCAGATTCATGAGGACAGAATTTAGCACAGACTAACTTCCTGAATCCGCTTCTCAGGCAGCCTTTGTGGTCTGTGCTAGGCTCTGCAGCAGCAGTGGTGCCTTCCTTGCGGTCTACATGTTTGGATGTTCCTTCAGAGGGTGCAGTCACGCTCTGCCAGAAGTGTAGACCTTCCTTGTGAGACTGTACAGCACCAAGCAAAACTGGATCTTCTCTTGGTTAGAGTCTCATGGTAACTTGAAGGGGCATAACTCACTTTTTTTTGTGAGTATTTATGCCTTGTGTTCAATGGAAGGAAGATTCATGTCTAAGTTCCAATGGCATAAAATCAAACATACTGAAATAAAATCCCAAATGTTTAAGTAAAGTAATACCTCTAACATTAATAATAATAAAAATCAGGTCAAGGCTCAGTTTTGAGGTACATCAATGTTCCCGACTGCATGTGTAAGACAGGCGAGTGCTGCAAAACACATGAGCTATTAACTGTAGCACTTTGGTACTCTTTCTACTTTCTTCCATAGCAGTGTACTTTCTGTTCYGCAATAACCATAGTATTTGTTACTTTGGAAGAGTTACAATACTTCTGTTCATGAAGGAAGAAATAAATGGACAGTACCGAGAAGCTTGACCAAAAGCTTGACAGTTGCTTCAGATACAGATAGTCCAAACTGCAACTAATTGGCTAGGATGACCTTAAGAAATTGGGAAGTCTCTTTCTGACTTCTACAGTTAATGCTGTTTTATTTTTAATTGAGTACTGTTAGGCAACTGAGGAATTTTTGAGCACCAAGTGCTGCAGAGACTTTCACACTGAACTTTTTTTCAGGTAGGGCAAGCCAGAAATATCCTTGTGTCATGAGAAAGAAGAAGATGCAAAAAGTGGCATTATGCCATTAGTTTACTAGCCAGAACATGTATAAATTACTGTTGCAGAGGAAGGTAATAGCAGCTTACTAATATTAGGGAGGTTCTTSTCAGACATGGTAATAATATACTCATTTTTGCTATCTTACTTGGATCTACTTACCGAAGACATAAAGTGAATTAGTTACAATGGTGTTGTATGATGTAAGGGGGAAAGACTTTGGATCATCTTTGCTCTAAACTTAAAGACTTAAGATGAGATACCACATAGAGCTTTAACCAATTAGAGGATGAATGTTAGTCATCTMTCTTTATAGAAAAACATTAAACCTATACATTAGGCATAATGTGGAATATATACAGGGAGAAGTTCAATTTTCCATTCCCTACATATTTCAAACTATTTAAAGGTTGGTTTATGTTTTTTCAGTTAAAACAATTCCCTTCAGACTCTCTTGCTGCCCCTGGATTACTGAAGCATTTTCAGCTTTGATTTCCCCTCTCTCCTGATCCCAGCTTAATAATATATCCCCTTCTGTTGGCCTGGCACCTCCTTGGGTCTTCACTATGGACAGGAGCAGTGATGACTATGATTGGTCTGTTAGTTTCACTGAGCAATGTAAAGTCAGACATGCAGGGTTAAATTTTGGTCTTGCTGAATTCACTGAAGCCATTCATTTGCTGAGATTAAAATTTCACCTCTGGTGTGTTTATGGCTGCTCTGAACATTCCTTTCTGTGCACTTCTGTCCTGCTGTGTTTTTTCAGAGAACAGGAGCAAGTGGTTACCCTTTTGTTTAAGCCAATAAATCTGAATAGGGTTTGTTGTGACTGGAGTTAAAGCTCTGCTTGTGGTTACTGCTGTAATATGTAATAATGTGGTCTAACGAAGTACCAGCCTAGGGTTATTTACTGTACCATGTTTTTCACATGTGACAGGAGTCTGGAGGCAACAGATGGCTGTTCTGGCAGGTGATTTGACATCAAATTATTAAAACTGTCATCTTGACCTTAGCAAACCACAGAGCTAATGAGCAGATACTGTTTTCCCTGCCATCAATCCTTTAATCCAGCAATTTAAGAACTGTTGGAAACTCTGTTGAAGTTTGGAGGACCATTGTCAGCTTGAATCAGGTTTCTGTCAGAGTATTTTACTTGCCACTGTAACCTTTAATGGGGAAATTAAAAGAATGGTAACCCCAATTCCCTTCCATCCTATCAACACCTTCCAGTGTGATGTTCCTGTTCCCTCCTTGTCTCAGCAATCACTGAGCTATATGAAGCATTATCCATACCAGGAGCATTTGTATCCAGTGCTGGTTGCCATTAAATCTGAGATAACTATTTGAGACTGGGGGATTGGAGTGTGTGGACAAAGGTGAGGGTAAGGGAGGCTAAGAAAAAAAAAAAAAGATTATTAAATTGTTTGTTTGGTAGTATTTTCATCTTAAAGAGAAAAAGTTAAAAAAAMCCCTATTATAAGAAATGAGACTTCATGTTTCTGTTTCATGATGCTGTATTCTGCAGGCAGAGGTCTATATACTTAGCCAGATGAAATTGCTGCAGAAAGGCTTCCCTTTTGCTAGGTGAGTAAGTCTAATAGCTTTCCAGGCTAAAACAAACTTCTAAGGATTTGTAGCAATAGCTTGCTATGGTACCAGAGAGATAACAGGGTCTCCATAAATTGAAACTGGTTATCTGACAGTGCCCATTGATCTGACCTACTTTCTACAAGTGCTTTGTAAGGAACCGATGTAAGGAGCACAGATGAGAGAAGAGGCAGTTTGGGGCCAGGCAAGAGATGCAGACTGTTAAGTAGCTTTCTGATGCATCGCATCTCATCATTTATAACCAAAGGGGTGTGTGTAAGGGGGAATCACAAAAACTAACTAACTAACTAACTAACTAACTAACTAACAAAACAGTGTCTGATAAATGCAGTCCTAGCAGAGTGATTCCTTTTTTGGTTATCATGAGTGGCTGATACTGTGACTATAGCTGAAGAGTCATTGCAAGCCTCTTACTCTTTTCTATATTCCTAAGGTAGGTAGGGGGAAAAAAAAGGCTGCTTTCTAAAAAAATCTTCTTTCTCACATGTTCATGTTACCTCTGCCAGATACTATTAAACCCAAAAGCAAAATGACAGAGTGTGTGCCAGCATGCCAGTCAACAGTTTGGTGCACAAGGTGGGTTTTAGGTTTGTCTACCAGTAGGGCATATTTTGCTATGCCACTCCATGCAGCTGACTGTTGCCTTTTCAGTGTTGTTGATCCTGGGGCTGAACAGAAGTCTATGTGAGTGAGCTAATGAGCTGCTTTCTACCACTAGCTGCTGTAACAAAATCTTATTCGAAGTGGATTTGGAACATTTGGGATATTTGGGATATAAAAACTGCTGATCAGTGGATTCTCGAAATCTCTTTTCACTGAAGTACAATATCTGTCTTACTCAGAAGCAGAAAACTAAAAAGAAGCATTAGAAGCTCTCTGATAAACTGTCTGAAAACTCCAGCCCCTTCTTTTCATTAAAATTATGCTTTTTTYCCTTTGCTCTGCAGTTACTCATTGCAAATATCCATGGCTACAGTGTTAAYCTGCTGCACAATCTATTTAAAAATTTCACCAAGGTGAGGAAGTTTGCTATTAATACTAAAGCAGCCCAGTTTGCAGTTTTGCCAACACAACGTACATCCTGATCTGCCCTGGCTTTTGACATTCAGAAAATAATTAACTTGTAAGCTTTTATGGTTTTCCTCATGAATGAATTCTGCAAGAGATACATGTGTAAGTACAGCTTCAATGCGTAGTCAAGGTAAATACGCAAACATTCAAAAGCACCATTATGTTCTCCAAAATATTYGTAGGTCAGATAAATAAAGCTATGAAAAACATAAATACTAACAGACCTACGCGTGAAAGGAGCCCTTGAGATCAGTGGGAGCTGTGCACTTGTGTCTGTTGCAGTACATTGCCCTCTGTTATGAAATAATTAGGCAATAAGACATGATTGTGGCACAATATGAGCCACATTGTAGGCAATAAGTGATGATGTGAACACATGAGTTATTACACTCAGCAGTGCTTATGTGGTGGCTGAGTTCTTGATCAACGTGTCAATGCTGAAAATGTGAGCTGTTGCAGTCAGGCAAGAAGTTCTAGAGCAGGGAGCTGGAATATCTGTTTCTGTGTCGATTACCCATGTGTTTGCACACTTGSAGGACCAGAGTGCACCCATACTCCCGAGAGTCCTGAAAGGATCTTCCCCTAGAGGTGCTGTGCATTGCCCTGTCACCCCTATCCCTTCCTCTTCTTTCCCAGCCATCCTGGGGAAATACTCATTTTGGTGGGAAATGTGAAGGCACTTCASTTCTCAGGAGCTCTTCCTACAATAATACAAAGCCTAGCTTAATAAAGTTGACTTTTTAGGGACACACTCTTCTTTAAGACATTCTTTTGCTTTGTTACTTGCACTACTATTGAAACTTAAGTGTAAGAGATGAAAATGGACAGCTATGCTTGCTTTCACTGCATGGCCTAAATTTGAGGCCATGCAGTGCAGACCTAAATTTCAGGCCAGATTATAAGAAGTCTAAAGAGAGAAAAAGGGGCTTTAGGATAATGTAAGCTGGGAAGGATGGAGACTTCTGCCTTTAGGACATTTAAAACATGAGATTATCAGAGGATATTGCCATTTAATTTTTTTTTAATGAAGTCTTTCTAGCTATTGCTTTTAGACTAACCTCCAGCTGACATCCTGTGAACAGGACTGATGTGCTAACTAGTAGTCTTGGAGGCTAAAGAATGGGTGGATGTGGGAACAGAATCCTTCTCTTTTTTCTAGAGGTTCTCCATAGTAGGCAGCATGGCAAGGAATGGAACAGGTAGCGTCATTTTCTGTACTGTGCCTTTTCTAAGTGAGTCAAGGTACGTGTTTCATTARGTAACATCTCTGGTTTTCTTTATCAGCTTAGGCTATGTGAAATGTGGAGTAAAGTGTTATGTATTATCTCCACTTCTTTGAGTATCTAATGCTGCCTAGCACAGCTAACGCCAGTTCTAGCTTTTCTCTTTCTGAAGTGAGGAGGAAGGCCAAGTCAGAGGTTGATTCTGCTCCTTTTGCCTCTAGCAGTTAAATATCTTAGCATAATTTCTGTGCCCTTCTCTGCGAAGTTACCTCTGCAGTGCAGGCGCAGAGGCCCTGCCGTTAGTGGCTGCGGGAGTGTCTCCGAGGCTGACACACTGGTGAATGAATACAAACTGTGGGAGCCTGATCCTGCCTCTGCGCTTTTCCTAAGCACAACCATGGCAATTGCTAACCACATTTTGCTGGTTTGCATGATGAATGAGGGGTAAAAAAATGAAACATTTGATTTTTAGCAATCCTGTGGCCCTGTTCAAGAAACCTTTCTATTTTGTTTTTCTCTCTAAGTATTGAATATTGTTATGCCTGGAGTTCAGCCTAGTGCCAGGATTCAATCCAGTATGCTCTTATTGGTACTTTTTTTTTTTTTTTTTTTTTTTTTTTGAGCTAGCAACATCCACATTGATCCAGAGAGTTTTATTTGCAAAAAAAGGAACGCTGATAGCTCAGGTCTTTCCTCCTCTCCTAGGAGAGGACGTGTATTTTAAAAAAGTAAAATGAAACATAGAAATCATGCACCCAGTTCTATCCGAAGTGATCTCAGAAACAATGGCACAATCCTCTGCTAAAAGTGGCAGTAATGGGAGGACTTTTCAGCCAGAAGGGGAAGTAGCAGGAGGCAGGCTATGAAATTTCTAGGCCTCAGTGGCAGGTGACGTGTGAGTGACACTTGGAAAAATCCCAACAGGGAGAGACCTTAGGCTTTGTACATTTACCCTATTTCTCCTCTCCAATGTAGGAGCCAATGAGGAGGATCCAATCTCTGAGTCTGCCTCTTCATGGGAGGAAAGCAGTAGACAGTAGCTACTTAAAGGATCAGTGCTTTATGTTCCTTGATCCACACTTGCATATTAGTCCAACTAAAGCCACAAAATATAGTGTATATCTATATATTGCCTAATAAAAAAAATCTTATATGCATATAATATCTATTCAGGTATTTCCTTATGTTTTCTGATTCATAGGAATGATATTTCAAAGCCACAGAGACCTCAAATAATGGCCTCAAATGTGTCAACCAAACTAGCAGCAGTTTGCCATCTAAAACGGTTGAAGTCTCATATTAATCAATAATGTGTGGCTGCTAATATGCCACTTGCACTGTTTCTTAGCAAAGGTACTGAAGGTCATCGTTTTAAGCAAAGCTTAGTGCTGGCAGCCAGACAAAATACTACCAAGACCTGGCTTTGGTGAACTAAGATGGCCTTGCAAAAAGGCCTTTTATGAGGCCAGCCTAATGTGTATGGACTCTGCCAATAATGGGATATTCAGCAAGATATTGATGAGGGTCTGAAAGAAAATTGTCTGCACTGAACTCTTATTTCTGTAAGTGGGGTCCACAGGGAACCTAGCTGTGCAACCTGGTGTCCAGAAACTGTTGCCAAGGTTTTGTTTGTCTAATCTAAGGAAAAAGAGTATTAGGTCAAATACTTGTGTTGCAGCAACATGGAGAAAACTTTTAGGAAGGCTTTATGTAAGAAGTTTTAGGCACAGCTAATACTTAAAAAAAATATAATTTAAAATATTTCAAAAGAATTCTGTAAGTATTGTTTAGAAAATGGAGTATGTGTTTTTATTATTATCTTCAAAAATCATCTTCACATCAATAAGTAAAGTCTAGGCATATACCTCTTTAGGTTAAGTTTAGAATCTGGTACTTTATGATAATGTTGCTTAGGATGCTCTGTCTCCACCATATACAACACTTGCCAATGGTGGTAACTAATGACATAGGTTGTCCTTTCTAGCTTCTACTTCTGTTSTTGTAGATGTAGTCTCGTGTGTCTTCGCCATGGCTGAATCTGCATCAATAGAAATGTTATCTCTTTCACTTGTAAGTTCTGCATTGACATTCATATCATTAGAGTAAGCCACATAGTGATTCACTCCTGTGTCCAATTAGTCGATCTTGGAGAAGTCTTAGAAGATACATAATTCAGCACTTCCACAGCTTTCAATGATATGATTAAACTGGCTGCATTCAGTGTTGGTGATCAGAAGAGGAACAACAAAAATCCTTTCAATAAGCAAATGTCCTTGGTCAAATGTCAACATGCAGATGCAGTATGATATTATACATGTGTTAATTTACAAGGATTATTATTTTGTTTTTATAGCTAAACAGTATTATATTTTGAGGAACAACATAACATTATTTAGTACTTAATAGCAATTTCTAACTATTTAATACATGTTTCTAAAACAAAATAAGTTCAATGGCTGCTGTACAGACTTAATTTGGTGCAGGAATGATGTGTACCATCACTTTCACTAAATGCTGGTGCAAAAGTATCCCATTGGGTCCTGATGGTCTCAGCTTTATTGGCCTCTCCTAAATGTGCAGTGCYCCCAGTGATGTCATTGCCAGTCCCACATGTTCAGGAGAAGGATGGGCTGGTTAGGCAGAGCACTGAAGTGCATTATGAGGGAGCTGCTTCAGGTTTCCTTCTGTGATTCTGAGTCAGTCATTTGTCCATTGAACCTTGCTGACTTGTGTCAATATGAATTATAACTCCAACTTAAGTGGGGTGGAAGTCTCCACAGTTACTATGCTGTATCGGTCGCTGTCTGGGCTGCAGAGAACTCAAAATTTGGTTTAATCCCCGACCCATTTCTATAAATGCAGGTTCTTATCTGTCAAACTTTTGCTAAATGGGTGCCAGTTTCTTAGGCTGCCTAAAAATTCCATCATCTCCTTTCAGAATATATGATGCCTGAATTTTCTTAGGAAACACTTTGCAGAAGGATAAATTTTGCAAAGTGATCCTGGCCATATAGTTTGTATGCCATGTTAAGAAAAATGCAGGTCTGAGTTTTCTTTCCTTGTTCATCCCTGTATTTGCCTCATGTCTGCAGCTAGATTGAAAGTTAAACTGAAAAACAGCTATGAGCTCAAAAGGCTTTGTAGTTGTATTTTTGTTTTCAGTTCCCCATATTCAAAAGTGGATGGAATAGGACATTGCTGCTATTTCACTCTTAATGACAATACCACTGCATATGAAAAAAAAATCTGAAGTACTTGAGCTACAGTGGAAGAAACCGTAAAAGTACCATATATGAGTATACTGTAGTTATGCCTCTTGTTTCTATAGCAATGTCTAGCCAAGAAATCTCAAGACTCCTTACAAGGGTTCATGAATTAAACCTATGAAGTAAGAGAAGGTGAGTATTCTTGTTTACAAATGAGGAAACTGAGAGGTTAAATTACTTGTTCAAGGTCACACAACAAATCTGTAGCTGAGCCAAGAATAAAAGCCAACACTCTGGTCTGTGCTTCAGTCCCCAGGCTGCTCTTCTCTATTGGGAAGGCCTGCACAGGAGCTGAGAGGAAAGCCTTGTACAAAGTTGACAGATTTGTTCATTCAGAATGTACATTCTGGTTCAGATTGCCTCATTCAAGTGACCTTATATTTTTATCTCTTTGTCTGCCTAAACTTTGCCCTTGGGAAAACATCATTATATCCAGTCAAAGCAAGAGTAATGTGGTTTTGACAAGAGTCTTGCAAATCTCTGACAAAGCAAAACTGAAGCCTGTGCTAAAAGAGTAYGACAAACTGTGCATGTGTGACCGCTAATCCTTCTATGGTGATGAGATAAATGGGTCCAGTGCATTCCTGGTTCATTCCAGCAGCTATGTAAACCGAAGGAAAACATATATATTGAACAAGCAAGATTTTTTTTTGGAGTTACCACAGAGATGATGCATTATTTGATGAACACACGGAAATTATTTAGAGACAACTAAAAGAAAAGTCCATTCTTCTGCATTTATTTTTTAAAGCACAAGAAAGAGAAAACAGTGAACTGTTTTGGTACCCAGCCTCTGCTCCTCCCTCTGTACTTCAGGCTTGCCAATATCAGAATATTGGAAATGGAAGTATTAGGGGAGAAAAGCAGAAAAGCTACAGAAAACCAGYTGCATCTTTCCACAGGACACTTTCATATGTGTGAAGTCAGCCCGCCAAGCTGAGAAGTGTAGCGGAGCGAAGGGCTTTGCAGGATATAGAGCTGAGTTGCTGGAGAATGGTGTTTGAGGCCTTCTCCTCAGCATCAGTTCAGTGACCACTTAAAGTAGTCTGGACTTTGACTGATGATTCTCCTAGGAATTCTTCTACCCATGGAAGGAGCTTAATCAGGATAAATGCACCCTTGTAATTTTTCTGCAATCTTGATAGTCAGACAAATTAGGGTATTAAACTTATATTTCTCCTTGTGAAATACAGTCTATCACAATATATTTTCAGATAAATCCTGAATTGTCAAGGTAGCTTTACTCTAGTGCCTAACTTTTGTACAAAATCTGTAGAGAGTGATTGTGAGGGAATTCTACATTCAGATGGTCACTTGCTCAGTTGTTGACACAACTGTTTGGGGATTGTGAATTGGCTCATGGAATCAAATAAGGTTAATAAAGCAAACAGAAAAGGGGTAGGAGATGGTAGCAGCTCARTTCTGTGGGAAGAGGTTTCGCACCTCACAGCCTGCAAGCTCTGAGTGGTGCTTGGTGCTTGTCCTCTCCCTGTCCTGGGCAATGACCTCAGTATTCCTCAGACCCTTCTGAGAGCTAATTTAGCTCACTGGAGCAATGGAAAACTATCCAAACTCTTTTTTTTTTTTTCTCCTTGTTTTCTCCCTCACTAGCCCAACATTAAATGAGAGCAAAGGAGAGTCTGATGAGTACTGGAGCTGGTAGGAGAGAATCAGCAGAAGCATGACCTCCTGCTCTTGGTTTAAGGGAGCTGTTAGTTTTGTTTGGTGTGCCTCTGGAAACCCTTCCAGATACTTGTGTCRTCACTGGTCGGGTGGGAGAGTGCTCCAGTGCTGAGCGAAAACAGGGGATTGGCAGAGGACAAATAGAAGAATTGCACTGCCAAAATCTCCTGTATTATGAAATTGAGATGTCAGCATGAGACAGAATAGCCCTTGTCTCTTGGTACCAGACTGTAAAAATTGAAGGACAAAGTGAAGAAGACTGAGGGAAAACTATGTGGGGCTAGTTGTGGCTATGAAAGGAATGGAGAGTTGGTTATGAAGTAACAAATGGAAATTGCAAAGTGGAAATTTTTCCAGTTAAGAAACAAAAGTAGCAATCAGAGAGAAAAATTCAGATTTGCGTATACAATCACATTCTCTCATGTCACAGAATCACAGAATCATAGAATCCTTAAGGTTGGAAGGGACCTCTAGAGATCATCTAGTCCAACTCCCTGCTCCAGCAGGGACACCTAGGGCTGAGTGATTTAAATTCCTAGTACTTCAGCAAACTTACTTGTTCTCCTGTTACAACGATGGCTATTAAACTGTGGGATGCAAACTATCCACAGTACACTGAACTGAGTTAGAAGTATGTGGATGTAAGCAGGACTTTCTCCATCCTGGGGGAGCAGCATCTTTTCAGTAAGATGAAAATTTTAGGCTCCAAGGCTAACAGTTCAATACCAGTCCAATTCACTAACTAAAATACCATGGCTAGTTTATGTCTGCTCAATGCTTTTCAAAGTGAATATGTATCTTAAGTCTGGTTCTCAAGAACTGAACTTAAATAAGCCCATTGCCACCTCTGGTTGCCACAGCTCATTTATGATCAGTATTTGTATTGGTAATTTCTTTAAGAAAGCCAAAAATTGCATATGTCTGAATGAGACATTCGACCTGTGGAAAAATTACACATATGTGTTTAGGACTTCATTTCTCAGTAAGTTGTGCTTCCCGTGATATTTCATTTCTGATTATTATTATTATTTTGCAATGCATAGTAAAGAAAAGCTCTCCAAATGACCAACCACAGTTTGCATAAAAGTACAGTGAGACACTAAAATTAACTGGGAGGATGGATGAGACAGGGATGTTGATGAAAATACTGCTTTATGGGAGTGTCCACACTTCCTGGCATTGCTAAAAAAGCTGCTAGAACGAAGGCTTTATTTTTCCTAACACAAATCAGCTCTTTGGTTTGCTGTACACTGTAGCCCCACAAAGAGTTGCACTGGTACAACTAAAGAGGGCCTAGGGTAGACAGTCTGTTTGCTCAGTTGTGCCACCACAACTCTTTTGTCATCAACCTACAGCCATAAAAYTATAAAAGTAACTTCTTTATGCATCTTCAGCGCTCATCTAAACCTGGGAGCCACCTGTGCCTGCTCTTGTGCTGCAGCTTGCTATTTCTGCAGTTGTTGAGCTTTTTTCTGCTGTTGAGCTTTTTGTGAAGCTGACTGTAAATAGATCAATGAAATAGCTCAGACTGAAAATCCATTCCCAGCCCGCATTTGAAATTCTGGGGGTACCACTGATATTGAGTTAAACAACAGTCCCACCTAGCTAGCACAGCATAAATGAAGAGAAGAAAAAATAAACAAGTTGCACAAGGGCATCAGAAACTGTTTACTGAATGAAAGGAAGTTTTTAGTGGATGAAACTACTCAAGTGAAAGGTGTAACTTTAAACCAGGTTTAAAGTTTATTAAATTAGTAAGGTTTTGTGGAAAGGGCAATCTTTCATATCTTGCAATTTCCTCTGTAAGACAAGGTTWGAATAAGTCACCGATATTTATTGAGAGGCTTATCCAGTTTAACTATGTGGTTTTGAAACTCTTGTCTGTTTAAACTGATTGTCCAGCTTCTTTTTTACTTGCTTAATTAAAAGCATCAATCATCTTGCTCTTAATTACCCCTTTATAGCCAAAAAGATAATGCTGCTTTGTGATTGCCTTGCTGCTAATCAGGTTCTCTCTCTCTCTTTTTTTTTTTTTTTCCCCCCGGATTGATAGGCTTCTCATTTGATTTGCCATTTCCATTAATTAGACATGGGAAAAAAGACTACGATGGGGAGATTTTAATAGTTACTTAAGATCCGAATACAAGGCAACCTCACAGTGGCACATCCTTGGGAAGATTCCTAGTAAAAACTGTCCTGTAGAGAGCATAGGCAGTGAAAAAAATTACCCAGGGAAACTCCAGTCACTTACTGCAGACTGAGAAGTGGCAGCCTTGAAAAACAAATTGAACATTGTTGTAGGAAGGAAATCATGCCAGTGCCTCCTGTGAGAGACTGAGCACATGGTGAGGGTGAGGACACCCTCAGACATGTACTTCTCAGTGACACTTGAATGGGTCACTGAGGACAGAAGATTTTAAAAAGGCATGATTAGTACTTGGTGTCTGTGACATGTCTCACAGCAACAGAGCACTCAAATCCTTTGCACTGCTATCATYGTTAATTATAGGTCCCTTCTATCATTAACATCTGAATAAATCACCGTGTTCACATCTCCTTGCAATTTCAAGAGGATCTTCTCTACCTGAGTATGTTTTTCCATCTACTTTAATTTTAAAATTCCCAGTTAACATGATAACCRTTTTGAACACTACTAATTCCTTTCTGTAGTGGGGCTTTTTAGCTTCTTGATTCTATGGGCTGAGTACAGAAGAGTGCAGCCTCCCCATTTCCTATCCACAAGTACCCTCTTGCTCTTGTGTATAATAACTTAAATATAAATCTGTAGCACACAGTTGAAGAAGTAGCCTACATGAAGTGATTCTCATAAAGGAGGTAAAAACGTAGCCTTAAATTGAAAAGTTATATTTTTCTTGGTTGATGTGTGAAGTGAAATCAGTTACAAAATTCACTATAGTTTCKTAGGAAACCTCAACAGAGTTTTCTTTTAAGTGATGGTGTACTGTGTTAGCTTTAGCACAAGGAACACGAGCAGGACTTGAGTAGCACTTCCTTGCTTGTCCATGCTTTGAGCACACGGGCTGTATTTTTGCAAGGGACAGCGCCACTGTACCAGAAATCYCAACACTGAAGACATTGTGCTACGAAGCAATCCAGACCTCGTGACAAAAGCTGGAGGGTTTTCCCATAAACTCCTTTTCCCCAAGAACAAAGCAAGCCATTTCATGTTTATGGGTACTTGTTCACTATAGCAGTCTGCAGTTTCCTTGTTCACATTAATAACTTTTCTAGTTAAATAAAGTAGCCATATAAACTATCTTTTGACTCAGACTTGGTTAGCAAAGTTTAGCTACAAGTATTCCTGAACAATCCCTAACCTACTACCAGCTTTTAATAAGAATGTCATATATAATAATACTTTCCTAATAGGACATTCATTCTTTAAAAGTATTCTTTCTGGGAGYATGTGGAAATAATGCACACAGGATCCAATTTCCCTACCGTTAGCTATATTTAACCTCTCTAAATATCCATAACCCCTAACAATGAATCTTCCTCTTTGCTGTCTTAGATGTTAACTAAAATRTAATGATCCCTTACTGTATGAACAAATTACGGGCAGTGCTCAGCCATGCCACAAGGCCCTTTCTCCTTCCATTGAGTCTTCCCAATGCATGATTCCCTCTCATACTGTGTTTCCTCAGAAGATAATCAGTTCACAGCATGGAGGAGCTGTATTGCGGTATGTGGGGAGACTGCCAATTTGTGGAGCTACGTATCTTATTTTGAATTTTTCTATGTGTTTTTATATCTACTTGTGATATTGCTCATGGTGTCTATCTGGGTAAGCTGACCATGATTTASGAGTGCTCTAGAAAAAGTTTGATGGAAGGAGGATAATTACTGAGTTTGTGGTGAAATGCCATGAAGAAGACCACATTTTCATTCTGGGTAGTGATGTCACTTTTGTATCTTAGGTATGGGATAGGTTTCATGGGATCATTAGAGTCAGTTCTTCAAGGTGACTTGTGAAGGAGTCACATAATTTTGCGGTCCTTAAATATCCCTGTATTTTGGAGAAGATGATTGTCAAAGATGGAGTTGTTTAGGATGATGCTTAAATGTGATGGCATGTTTAGGCTAAAATTGGACAGTTCTTGTTGACAGTTGTTCTAGGCTGGTATTATGATGGTAGGAAGTTGAAGAGATGAGATAGTGTGACTGCAATTTTTCTTTCCTGAAAGGAATGTATGTTTTTGAAAAATGAATACTGATTTGAAATTTTCTCTGTCCCTTGGAGACATGTATATTCTAACCTAATAATATCTTGGTAAAGCATATGTTTACAAAATTATATTCACCGCTCTGCTTTTTTTGGTGGGTTTTTTTTGTTTGTTTTGATAGAGGGGCAGGAGGTTCACAGGAAAGAAGTTTAGCTGCAGAGGTATTTGGAATGTATATTTTGTTAACATTTTGCAAGGGTTTTATTTTGCATTAGTCAAAGTACGAGCTCATGTTGACAATACATCATTATTTTTTCAGCTGCTCCTTTACATGTTAACAATAAAAGATATTTCTTTGACCAACCTCTCACTTGGTTTATTAGGTGCCTTAATCGAAGTGTAAGATTGAATGGACTTGGAAAATTACAGCTCTTGAAGATATTTAAATATGGGAACCTCTTCAAGTATGTAGCTGTCAATCTGCTCATTTGCCTACTGGAAAGTTAACAATAGCCACCACAGGACTGTATTCAAATAATCAAAATCTCCTCTTCAGAGGTATTGAGTCACATAAACAGAAATAGATTATGTATCTTGYAAAGTATGTCATTAATGTTTATTCTTAACATGGTTCTTAGATATTGAAAACATTGAGCATATTGTCTGTAGTGTGCAAACTTTTGTGCACTTAGTAACTGCAAACCAAGGACAGCAATGTTTTTAGCAGAGACTTCTCATTTTTTTCCTTGGAGTTCCTTGGAAAGCCTGCCTGAATGAGCCTAACACAAAAGCAGCAGCTGTTTTTCTGTTTGCAAGAGGTGCTTCGTATATTTAAGATATCAGCTCATATGAATTTGGCAGCCTGAACTCAAATCCACGTTGAGGTAAGCCCCTGAGCCTGTAGTGTTTGGAAATCTCCAGGAGGCATCCATATTTGACTTTTCTCCTGTGAAAAACTGTGCTGAAGTTGCTATCCCGAAGTGAAGGACATGCGTGAGTGAGATTAGTTTCACCTGGCYCACTTTTAGTCACTGTGTCTGTCTCTGGGGAGGTGTTTGTTGCCTGTAAGGAGCTGAACACAAAAATAAGAGCAGGCACAAGCCATTGCACATCATGACATGGTAATCACAAAAGTGCCCATTTGTATCAACAAACACAAGGTAATTGGCTAATTTTAGCAGGCCATGAATCATGTTRTGTTACTGAAGGCTAAGAGTATATTGTTTTTGTGGCTTAGCTGATAAACTCTTTAAGTTGACTGCAGTGTTTGGGCTCTTATTAATCTCTTTCCAGTTATACTATATTGCTTATCATGAAATCACACTTCAAAAGAAGATTTTCCTGTCTTCTTTACTACAAGGCACCAAACAGCTCTCATCCCACCCCATCTTCACCAAACTCATTATCAGAAATAATCCTCTGACAAACCCCGTGTACCACTAGTGTCAACAAACTGCTAGAATAAAAAATGCAGAGCTAAAATGCAAGCGTTTGTATAACAACAGCAGTAAAAATTCTCTTCCTTGTCTGGTTGATATTCCCCATCTGATCACTTCTTCCTGTTATTCTTTTCTTTGTTACTGCCAAGTATATTAACATAAATGAGATAATATCAGAGAGATTGTCTCCAAAATGTAGTTAGCTTAAGATTGCCACTTTGTGTTTTGGACCTGTAGAAAGATTTGTGTCCTTAAAAGCTTGTCTGCTTTTCCTAAGAACAGCACCTGGTCTAGTAAAAGATCTTGTCTTTCCTTACCATCTTTCCTTGTCTAGCAGGAACTACCTCTTCCTTGCGTTGCTTACTTTGGGAGACAAGGAAAATAACTGTAGAATTCTTTCCCGTGCGGGTGACAGAGCCCTGGCACAGGCTGCCCAGGGAGGCTGTGGAGTCTCCTTGTCTGGAGGTCTTCAAAACCTGCCTGGATGCCGCTCTGTGCCCCGTGCTCTGGGTGTCCCTGCTGGAGCAGGGGGGTTGGACTAGATGATCTCTAGAGGTCCCTTCCAACCTCAACCATTCTGTGAGTCTGTGGGTCTGTGAGAATTATTTTTGACTTGGATGAGTTGAGTGATCCAGTTTGCAGAACAGCCCCACAACAGCTGTGTCCCTGCAACGGAGGGGAAGGGAACTGCAGCCCAAGAACAGCTTTTGGTTGGTGGGAGGAAGAATATGAACTTTTGAAGGCTCCATTGCATTAAGCTACACCTTTTTTATTAACTGTAGAGCATTGCTGCATTGCCAAATCCTCCCTTAAATGCAAATTCCCTAATTTTATGACCTGGATATGTTTGTAAAGGTCAATACCATAACTCTTTTGCCAAAAGACACATGAATATTAAGAAAGTTCAAGTTTTTGGTGAGCAGTATTGTACTAAACAGAGTTTTTTCATGTTTTTTAAGTGCTCTTATGGTCAGATAGGTAGTGTGCACATCAAACTGATGAATTTTGCTTGTGAGTAGCAGAACAGTCCCCTCCAAATGCAGTTCTGGGAGGAATGAAAAGCATTGGTTTGGGTCTTATTCTCGAAGATTTTTCCACAAAACAGAAAAAAAGAAAAAAACAGATTAAGTCAACCTGTTTCATTTGTGACTTTATAAGCCAGGCATTTTAAATTTAAGGCTTGAAATGGAATTTTTATTTTGACATAGTTCTTTTCTATGATATAATATAATGTCTGTCAAGTTAGAGAGTGAAATACTGTATTTTGGCCTAAGTTCTAGGTGAACTTGAAAGGAAATTTTTTTGTTTACTTAATATTATCCACTGATTATCCAAGTCCACAACTTGCTCAACTCTATAATTGCATTGTATACAAATAAGAGATTGCTCATATCTGCCTGTGGTTTAAAATTCATCATAACGAAACACTGTATTGAGGGCTTTTTTTGGCAGTAGAATAGATCTATTGTCTGCATATGTAGAACCATGTTTTGTACTGATAGCAAGTCTGAGCTGAGAAAAAGGTTTTTCTTTTCTTTCCTTCTTTTTTTTTTTTTTATTCTAGCAAATTTCTAACAAACAGATTTCTTGTGATAGGAATATACATCTGTATGCTGTTCGTTAGACTAGTCCTCTAGGAAATCTATGATTTGTGGGACTCTGAACAGAAATGTAACAAGTGTGAAGACCCCTGTTGATGCGTATGATACAAGCAGTGTCAGCTATACTAACATTTTTATTTTGCTTTTCATACAAAAGTCCCCTAATTTCATATTCCTGGTCCTGGAATAAGGAGATCAGGAGCTTGTTTGGTCTTCTTGGTTGCAACATTCTTACCCTCTTTTTGGGGTTGTGTTTGTGTTTTATGAYGTGGACATCTGCTCATGCTGAAACTGTAACTTTTCTTACTGATTTCATTCCACTATGTCTTTTAAGATCAATCCTTTTGATAACAATCTCTGTACAGTACGTATGAACAAGACTGCAGAGGACTCTGTGAAGTGTCATATACTTGGGAGAATGGAAACATTGGCAGACTGACATTCTTGAATTTGTATATTAAAAAAAAAAATAATGGAGCCTACTTGCTTCTAAATTTGGCCTACACCTTCACCTCAAGGACAACCAGTAAAGCTTTCAATTGGTGAAAAAATCAGTAGGATGGTGCCTATGCACCATCCAGAGTGAGTTCTGAAGAACAGAGGTTTTCTGGTTTTTTTTGTTTTTGTTTTTTTTTTTTTTTGTTCACAGCTTTAAAACTCTGGTTTAAACACATTTAGTTTTGATTGACTTAACCTTCAATTATAGCTGTGAGTAAGCTTACAAAACATAAGACCACAAAGAAGAATTCCAGTAAAAATACGAAATGTTAGAGTTGTAATTCTGGAATTGTATGAAGGAAAGCATAAACAAACAAAACCAACCTCCCATTTTGTGAAGAAAAGCTTTGGGCTTTGGAAGTACTGCTTTCAGATATGGTCAAGGGAATTGCATGTAATGTAATGAAAAAGTAAGTGGTTTGAATTTCTGACTGTACTTTTACATTGTATTTGTACATGAATAAAAGAACAGGGGAGTCATGAAGGCCTCATATGGTATGCTCCAGAGCAAAATGTGTCGTATTTGAAGGAAAAAGGTTAATAAAGGTCATCAATAAAATGAAACTCCAGGATTGCTTGCTAGGGCTTTTCTTAGCTAAGTCCAGTAGTCTTCCAGAGTTCTCTGTATAGTTAATAGACAGGTAATTCCACACCCCATCCGTTCTTTCAAAAGGTAATAAGGTATGATTAAGTTAAGCTACAGATCTATGTTGCCCCCAGAAGAGTTTTTCCTTTCATCAACCACATATTCTCCACAACTGGTGTGTAGTATAGAGAATGTGTATGTCTGCTATCGCCATTCTAAAACAAGAATGGTAATTCTGGTGAAGTTTTTGGAGACCTAAGGACAACTAATGAATGAGGTCCAGGTGCTGCTTTTATTAATATTACCCATATGTCAGACTTATTTATGTATGGCATTAAGTTAAGAGTCTATGAGACTATGAACATTATTTGAGGATGAATTTTTGAAAGCATTTTAATGATTTAGGGACCTAAAAGCTATTTCAAAAAATGAGTTGGAAAGGGACTTTATTTCATCCTATGTTGATATCCATAAATGAACTACCTGCCTATACTCCCTTTGAATTTAGTGAAGAGAAATATGTACTTTGTAGGCTATATTTTGTTCATCCTAAAGACAACATCCAAACTTGATCAGATGCCCCATTCTCTCCATTGATTGTGACAGAAAACTGAGCTGACTAGCTCAAGTGTTTTCTTCAGATACCCAATCCAGCTTGATGAATTCCATTCATGGTCATGCATGGCTTTATCCAGAAGGTCTAAGTTCTACCTAAGACTGTAAATCAGTTATTTCTATTGGCACTTCTAAAAGSCTAGAAATGTCCAGAAGGAAATATTATGCAAAGGAGTTAGAGAATGTTTAAATAATCTGGCCTGTAGCTTAGTCCGAAGGATTAGGGTCCAAAGTCCCTTTAGCACTTTTAGAAGTTACCTTCAGTGCTGTTGAAAAATACTCTACTCCAAATAATAGGACAGTCTTTCAGTTTTATGWAATATAAGTTTCTTATATTGACAGTACACACTGCTGAGATTTTATTACATGATTCTGGACTGTGTTTGCATATCTGCTGTTGAATCCTTAGGAAAAAGAAGCAGATGAGAAGGGAAGAGAAAACAGTTCTGCCCACAGGATCCACATCTGATTTTTTTTCGTGAAATAGAAAAAGTGAATGAATTACTTTTTTTTTTTTTTTTTTTTTTTTTTTTTTGGTAATTGGACTAGGAAGCAAAAAGAATTTCTGCAAACAATAGAAAACAAATCCTGTTCTTAGTTAGCTCCAAAGGGTACTTTTAAGAATTAAAGGAAGCATCAAGATCAACACTGCAGATGAAACTACAAATATGCACAGCTTTTTATGCACAGTTGAAACTGTATTTAAAACGATCTGTTGCCTGCCAACGATCTGAACAGCTGTTTGTAGGAAAATTTTCCACATAGGTCACCACAGAAAAAAAGTAAGATGTTGACAGCCTGATAGATGAGTTTGGCTGGCGTTATGCCCATCTGGTTTCATGACCAACACTTTCATGTACAATGAGTATTGCACACATTCAGATTGCCCGTGTATAGTAGCACATTTTTTGCAGTTAAAAACTAAAGCAAAAGATCATCTGGATTCCTGAAGAGAAGCCACTCCTCACCTAAATGCTCTACTGATAAAAAGCATAGTGGAAGTTCAAATTAACATTATGACAAGGTCTTTATGTGAAAGGTTGCAGCTGTTATACRTGGAAAGGATCGTGCTACTCTGCTCACAGAATTAAAAGATAAGCAAATGCCCCAGTATTATGTAGAATTGCTCACTGTTTTCAAGCCAGAAGCAACACTCCACTGCTGTCTTTCAGAATACTGGCAGCCCTTATGTAAGCAAAATTTTGCTAAATGGTCAGTCAGACATGGACACAAACATACAATCTAATCATTGTTTTAATCAGTCAGCATTTACTGGTATCCAAAATCCCAGAAATTTCATCTTTTTGCCCTCTACATGAAACTTAACGTTGCTGGCATCTAAATAAAAAAAAAAAAAAATACATCTTCTAGCCACACTTCATTCAAAGGAAAAGAAAAGCATGTTTTCCCTTGGTTCTTTTCCCAAAAGATAAAGACTTATCTGTTTTTATTAAACCTCTCTTAGATAGCTCATTCTAAAAGAAAAATGTGTCACTCCAGTACAGKAGATACCTGAAATCTGTTTGCTTTAGTTGGTTTTAATTTGTTAGAGTCTGGAACTGCAAATTTTATTTTGAACTGGCTTGCACAGTAGCCATATCATTTGATTTCCACAAGGATCCCTTGGATATACCATGGCAGGTGCCCACATCTTGTTAGCTTAACCTTAGACTGCAAGTGAGTATGGAAGAGCTTCATTTTCTGTCTGACAGCGATTTCGTGGATACACAGAACTGAGTTCCTTAACTTCTCTGTTCCCCTCTTGCCGTACTTGCAAAGTCAYGCGACCTTTAGTATTTACCAACCCTTGCAAAGTATTTTTCTTTTTCCATGTTTAACTTAGGCTCCTCTAGGAATCCCTTTCTTAACACTGGCTTGGCAGAGGCAGTGATATTTCCTACTTCTTTTGACTAGCAGAAATTCCATACTGTGTTGGCGATCTCAGTTAGTGGTGTGCTGACTACTTGTTAGCTAATTACCTTGCTAATTAGGGTTGTTGTAGTAGGGCTTTCAGTAGGGAGGACATATTTCCATACAGGAATTTCCGAGCTCYGCATATAATCACTGATGGTTTTATTTTAATCACAGCTGCAGGAGAGGGAGCAGGAGAGATGTTATCATTSAGCTCTGTAGCAATGCTTTGTTTCACTGCCCTACTTACATAGCAGAAACCCATCCTTCCTGTAGAAGCAAATGGAAAGCATTGGCAGTACAGACAACAAAAGCAGTGACGTAGAAAGTATGGCATGAAACTGGAGAATAGTTTTCCAAACATCGATTTTTAATTATAACTTTTTTTCTTCAGCATGCTGTGGCTCAGTGAATGCCCCCTATCCCACACCCAAGATTTACTTTAGCTTATTCATTAAAAATTGGAGGCATTCAAATATGAAGGAAGTCACTCTTGAATCATCTATGTCCCATGGGATTTTTTCCTTGCTTAACACCAAACTCTATTGTTCTTATGCCCAGTAGCGATGGTTTTACACTGTTTCCGTGATATCTTCCTTGGTGACTCTGTAAGCACAAAACAGGCTGAATCTTCCCAGTTCCACCAAATAACCACTTCAGCTAGTGGTGCTGGTCAGAGCTGCTTCCTGGTGAATGTTTATGGAGAGGGGGCACAGTCCTTTGTCAGACAGGTAAAGCTAAATGCTTCACAGACAGCAACTTTAATAACAAATCAGAGACACAGAGGTAAGATGTACAGCTACTATATCAGTTCTTTTCCTTTTCCTTTTCCTTTTCCTTTTCCTTTTCCTTTTCCTTTTCCTTTTCCTTTTCCTTTTCCTTTTCCTTTTCCTTTGCCTTTGCCTTTGCCTTTGCCTTTGCCTTTGCCTTTGCCTTTGCCTTTGCCTTTGCCTTTGCCTTTGCCTTTCCCTTTTCTTCCCTTTCCCTTTCCCTTTTCTTTCTTCTTTTTTTTTTTTTTTTTGGCAATCAAATCTTCCCTATGAAATGAAGGGAAAATGCTATTAAGAGTTAATTATCTTTAACTTTGAACATAGCTATGCAGATGAGACTGTCAAAAAATAGCAGTCAGTTTTTTTCCTCACTGATTTGTCAATAAAACAACTGCAGTGATTACAAGATGAAAGTTGTGGTCCACCAGGAGAATACTATGAACTTTATGCAGGACTGAAGAAATAGGTGAGGAGTCTCTAAATGCGATGTGCCCTATAGCAGAGGTCAGCTATTTTATGCACATTGAGTAATGCTACCTAATCCTAAAACATGAGGAAACATCCACTTTGGACAATTTGCCCCATAAGATGCCGTCATCTGTTAGGTCAGATCCTTTTGATAAAGTTACAAGAACAGATCTATTTTTATCCAGCTCTGTTCAGATATCATTCACTAGCTCTGCAAGTGCTTTGGTCCACAGCCTGAATGAACAGGTGTAAGAACATTAGCTGACCAAATATGAACTCATATAGTTTATATATTGTACATGCTCAGACTTTTATTTATAAAGTGAGTTCACTGTCCTTGGCATTTTACTTGCAGAGTTTCTATCTTGTTGAAATCTGAAAGAAAGCTRAATCTGTATCTTTTAATCTTTGGTGACGAACAAGTCAAAATTGAGTGGAAGACSAGAGTTTTTTCCTCTTTCTAGTTTAGTGATGATACACAACATTTAGTTTAGCTTCTGTTACTTCAGAATTAAACTCAAAAGTTTTGTCAATGTTGAATCTTCTTTTTTTTTTTTAATTATACCTATGAAAACTACAGTGAGACATAAGAAAACTCCTTAAAATTTTCTGTGATATTTGTTTCAATAAAAAGCAGCATACAAACAGAATAAACTCAGTTTTGATGTTTTCAAGAATGTTGTGTGGGAGGTTGTGTGCTTGTTTACTTTTTTACAGAGTTTTCGGAAAGAAATGCTTAAAACATAATTGCTACGTAGTTGGTAAGGTCTTTTGCATTTCATTTATAATCTAYGTTTATTGAAAGCCTGTGAAGACTGAGTTTTCACATACGTGTTTGTGTATATACTTTTGTCCTTTTCTTCTCCCACGTGGTTTGGGTTCCTATAGYTACGGAGCAATAACTAAGGATATCTCGCAAGACACAAAGAAGCAGCACACAGACAAATTACAAATGAAAGAAACAAGCAAATATGATTTTGGAAATGTCAAGTCATACAGTCTTTAGATATATGAGAGTCAAATGTCTATCTTTAAATGTTTTTTTTTTTAACTTATTTTTTTTACAACGAGTTGGTGGCCGAGTGGTAGTGTAATGGTGACAAAGGAGTTAATCTTAGGGCTATCTGACTATCCTGATGCAGTGCTACATTCATGCTCTACCACTTGATACATACACTCTGCTGCTTTTTTGGAGGCAGCTTTTAGCTGCCACGTGGGTAAGGATGGAATTTTTAGCAGGCATTTTTAGCAAACTCTGTGTGCTCAAAGCTGACCACCTCTATATTTAACCAGGACTGATATTTTTCACTGAAGGAAAGCTAGAATTAATGGAATTAGTGGCTATTTACTCAAGCCGATAATCTACATGAAAACACCGTGCCTATATATAATTAAGTTTTCAGGAGGGGCTGGTTGCCCTGTGTGTTGCTAAGGCTGCACAGCACATGTCAGCACGAGCCCTTGTATTCAGCTCCTCATAGACAGCAAAAGTTTTAACTATTTTGGCTACACTTTTCCGTAGGTGGGTTCTGCTTGAGGTGGAGGATTTTTGTTAAATAGAGCCAAATGATCAAGTTATTTCTCAAAGGAAAGTTAAGGAAAAAATACGTTGTTTTGTTCTTTTAAAAAATGTTCTATAAATCTTTTTTTTTTTTCCCACTGTTTTAGTGTGGCTCTATTCCCCACTATTCCCCGTGGGAGTGGGGAAAGGAATTAGAGCCAGCTGGAGTGAGGCGTGGAGATGGTGCAAGAAGAGAGAGGCAAGAGCAGGTGAGGCCTGGAGACAAGAAAACTGAGAAGGTTATAAGGTGGAATCCAGAAAGACAAAAAGGAGGACAAGTGGCTAGGGAAATGTAAAGGAGAGTGAGTGTATAAAGGTCCAGAAGGGAGACTACCTGATATCTAGCAACAGGAGGAACACTGAAAGAGGCTGTGAACAAGGACTGAGGTGGTTGAGCAGGGTTGAAGACAAGGCAGGAGCTGCTGGGAGCCTGGAGAAAGCAAGCAGGGACCCTGGAGGAATGGAGCAATGGGAGAGGGAGGGATGCTGAGGYTGAGATGAGGGGCGGTGGAGAACATGAGTTGACAGGCAAAAGGCATGGACCCGGAGAGAGGAGTTGGAGTTACAGAAATACTTTTCCTGGCACAGATACCACATGTATCATGAATTGAATCTGAGAAATGTGAACGGGAATTTTACCTATCAGAACATGTTCTTCTTCCTTGATGGAACCCACTACCTCTGAATTTCCTTTCCTATCAGCAAATAATGGTAGGTGTCCCTGACAAGCTGCCTTGCAAGCTTTCCTGTGGCTTCACCAGCAGGAAGGCAGCTTGTAGAAGTCCCAGTCTGTGGATGTGTGGTAGGCACCTATGACAGGATGACAGATGTATGAGTTGGTATAGTGATGTAGTACAGAGCTTCTGTTTTATTTTTTCTTTTTTTTTTTCCACATTATGGTTTGAGGAAAGTCTAGGAAATTGTATACAATATGGTACCTTTTAGAGTCGGAAATACTTACAAGAGTTTTCTCTGAAATCAGAATGATGAATTTCCTTATGGACTTTTCCACATTGTGCATTCCTGTATAATGTATTGCCTCATACTCCTGTGACATGATCTGGCTTTGTTATCTTTGCTTTGTTAGGCTCACTGATTTAGGACTCCTAGACTGAGATGACCAGGTGCTGGTGCTTTAGAATACTCAGGGTTTAGTGTTCTCAGATAATCAAAATATTGTGAGTAGTAAACACCAATGAAAACTGCGGTTTAAATGGCTCTCTGGCATTGCATAATTCCATGGCAAAATGCTGCATTGATTTGCTTTCTCTATGATGTGCTTTTCTTCAAATTCACCTTTAATCACTTGCCAATTTCTGCAATAAATGATACAGATGAAAAGTGTCCAGCAACAGTGATCTCCATCACTACATTCTCTACATTCAGGCTCAGAGAAAATATGTATAGTAAACTGGGTAAGGCAAGGACTCTACTACAAATCTGGCATGCAGTCATATAGTTTAAGTCAGTAACTTAGTGTGCAGAGATAATGCAAAGCACACATCATGCCACAAAGTCAGGTGCTTTTACTAAGTCTTTATTCTAAGTCTTTAGGAATTCTAAGTCTTTTTCTAAAGACCTAGAAAACCAGTTTAATATTTTGACATCAGAGTTTTGTGCTAATTATGCCATATCTCATAATTTATCTGAGTTGTGCCATGATGCTACTGCTTTTGGAGGACTAGAGCAAAAAATGATGATTGAGCCCCTGCTTTTATTCTTCAAGTGCTTTTTTAAGTGTGAGTGTATTCAGAAAATTGTCTGTGCCTGACAACAGAGCTTTATTTGTAGCTCTCCATTACTTTCCTGTCTATTTATCAAGGCTAATGAGTACCTTGGATGCTCCTAGTCCAGCAAATTCAACCTGGACTTTAATAAAAATTAAGCTGTATTCTTGTAACACCATCCCAAGCATGGATTCACAAGAGTGGGCAAGTGTTTGTGGAGAAGGAAGGTTGGCCTCCACGTTTGCTCCCATATCCCTTTGCCTGGAGTTAGCCACATCCCTACTGCCAGTGTTCTATTATGGTTTCTCTCACTCCTTCACCTTAAATGCCATGTATGAATGGACTGGTGCATGGGCTCCTAAAAGAGCAGAGGAACTGCTCATCACCTGAAGAAGATGTTTTCCCTGTGTCCATTCCCAGCCCTCACTCCAGTGGGCAATGTGCTCCAGGAGGTTCAGCAGCCTCTTCCAGCCTGTCCTAGTGGAGGCTGAGTGCAGTCTGGTCACCGTCAAAAACTAAAATGCTGCAGCTAGAATTGTGGCAGTTGGCCTGTTTGTGTGGGCAGAAGACTAGAAATAAGTTTGCTCTGCTCCAGCTGAATCATCTCTGATATTCAACCAAAAGCAACACTTTCCTAATGTCAGTTAAGATAGAAGATAACCCCTGACCGCTACGCAAGTAGACCATCAGAGTAATTGGGTTTGCCTGCCATTTTACAGAGTCATTTCTGTGCCTATAGTTGTATGTTAGAAGAAAATCGCCCAAGTGAAAAACTTATTAGGAAATTACTATTATGTAGAAAAATGTTATGCTTTATTTTTAAATGTGAAAGTGCAACATATATCAAAGAGGTGATAAATTGCTAAGTTAGTGTGGCCAATAACTGCTCAGGGTAGGAAGATCCAGATGTATTTGAAGTGATTTATTTTTGAAAGTGAGGCATTTGAATGGAGAAGAGGGGAATTATTTTTAAGTGGTAGAACTGAGGAATAGATATGAGGTGGAAGAGAGATGGGGGATATAGCACCAGGAGCACTGAAAAGAGGAAGAGGAGGGACTGTGCAGTGTAAAAGCRTAAGATGAGTGAACAAGAGAAGAATGCGGGGGTTTTAATCTTTTGTGATTTATGGACATTCTGCCCTTTCCTTTCCTGGAAGTATGGGCTTCTGCCATTGAATTATGGGGTGTGAATTTACCCTGTCAGTATGTTTTTCTGCCAGATACCACATCACATTTGTAAAAGACAAAACAGCTGTAGGTCTGGCTGCTGCTTCACATCCCTTCCTGTCACTAATGTGTGATACTTGGGATTCCTATGGCTTTCCATASTTTAAGAAGGAACTCTCCCTTAAGAAGAGCCATGCATTTATACATTTTAGAAAAGCAAATAAACAAGTACTCGGTGAAGAACACTGACATTTCTTTCTTTAGCTAATTCAGTATTTGCAGCTTCTTTGGCAGTTTTACACCTCCATTTTATGAGCTGCCTGCAGGAATGAGTGGGACTTAGGATGTCTTAGAGGCAATGCCACCTGAGTATGCCAAGAATGTAGCTTATCAATTCAAGTGGTTGAAAATAATAGGAAGTTTCTACACAGAACCTCACTAATGTGCAATAAAACAGACTAGCTCATTATCTTGGAGACAGAGAACGTACTACACAGTAATAGAGAACATTTGCAAAACAGGGAAGGAGAAAAATGATGTGACTGTGGGAGCAGCAATGCAGATGCATACCCAGAATTGCTTGGAGGCAGTAGCACCCCTGCTTCCAGCCAGGGCAGTCATACAGCCTCTGACAGCTCTGTGATAAGGGAAGGTGTGGCCCTGCCCCTGTTAGGTAAGTGGACACGTATATGTCATGTTCTCAAAATTCACCTGCCATGTCATCTGGCCGCCACACCTGCAGCTAGGTATGTGTGAAATGAGTCATCTCTCTGTAGGCTGCATGTGTGCCCTATTGCGTGGCTAGTGCAGGTGTACTCTGACCCTGAATCACTGCGTGGTGCCTTGTAGGGCCAGACCATGTACAYGTCCCAGCATGGATGCCTGCACAGTCCCACCTTGCATCCTTCGCATGATGGTGAGACCTGCCTTGAGGCAGTGAAACAGATGAACATGCGGTTGCAAGGCAGTGGAGGGGCTGAAGGGCCTTTAGGAAAGAAGGTTGATTCAGGCTGTTGGAGCAGTCACCTGGCTTGTGGCTTGCTGTCAGTCAGCTTTTCAGGGACCCCTTGGAAGAAGGTGTTAAGACAGGGCTACAGCCTGGATGAACTGTTCTGGCATGCTGTATTCAGCCCATGAGCTCACCACCCTGTGTAGGAGAGCTCTGACTCATTGGCTAGAATTTCATCCATTAGTATAATTAAAATGTTAAAAAAAATGAAGCAAAGCTAACAAGCCCTCTTTAGTAATCTCAATATCTCCAAAACAGAAGCTCAGGAATCATTTCATTTTAGAATAATTAGACTTTAACTCATTGGAGTTTCAAAAGCGACTCACTGTGCTTAAGAAGGGGAGCTTAAGAAGCTACATATAACCAAATTCCAACACAAAGGTCACAATTTGTTGTCAAACACATAAAGTCTCAACACTGTTTCTCATGTTTCAAGTGTAAACAGATGTTTTGAAGGAGTAACACATCTGAGCTGTTTTGTAAGCAGGAGCCTGGAAGGGGAATATTTTGTTTTCTCCTCGTGCTTCCAGGATAAGGATGGTGAGCCAGCAGAGGGAACAAAACGGAGCCCAGATTTTCATGAAATGGGGACTGAGAATAAATTAAAAAAAATCAAACACATATGTTAGTTTCTTAGTTTACTTTTCTCCTATTACTTTTCCTCAAGCCTCTGTGTGGATATCTAAGCAGCCTGCCTTTTACTGACCTAAAGCTCAAATCTTTTTCCCTTGTTCCGTCTGCAGKTGAGGAGGAACTTCTTTACTGTGAGGGTGACAGAGCAGTGGAACAGGCTGCCCAGGGAGGYTGTGGAGTCTCCTTCTCTGGAGGTCTTCAAAACCCGCCTGGATGCCACCCTGTGCCACATGCTCTAGGTGTSCCTGCTTGAGCAGGAAGGTTGGACTAGATGATCTSTAGAGGTCCCTTCCARCCTTAAATATTCTGTGATTCTGTGATTCTGTTAGGCAGAAATAYGAGAGTGTACCAGGARGCGAGAAGCAGACAGGATTTGTGCTGACCTGTAGCTGCTGGACAATCCTGATTTTATCTGAACCATATTGGAAAGCAATGTACCAGGAACTGGGGAAGACCTACTTATTTAGCATGACTTTATGCCACATCCAGCTTCCCAGTTGACCCATCTGCTGGTATCATCAGAAGTGAGGTACTAGACAGGAATTGAAGTCTTGGTGACGTTTCTGCCTGTCATCCACTGGCCTCAAACTGTAGGGCCATTTAGAGGCTGAGGAAGGTTCAGCTCTGACAGTAACTGTAATAAAGGAAAAGTGCTTGCAATTCGTGGAACTGCCTGCTCAAATGCGACTAGCTCTGGGAATGGCTGAATGGATTTGCATTAAATAACAAGAAACTTTATAAAAGGGTTAGTTCCCTCTTGTCTTTCATTACAGCTCCGTGTACATCCCTGGGCTTCCTGTTCCTGGCTGGATCGTCCTGGTGTTGTGTGAGCTTTGCAGTGTTCCTGGAATGGGAAATACCAGCGATGCCTCAGGGGTGAGCTGCACAAGGCAGCTCTGGGCTGCTTCCAGAACGCTGCTTCCAAAGGCGTCTGCACTCATTTTCTCTCCCATACTGCTGGCTTCAGGGTTTTGCTTTTTCCCTTATGTGGACCCTGGTGCTTAGCTGACCCTATGCTGATTCAATTCACTAAGTCAAATGCTTTTAAATTGTATTTTTTAAATCAATTTTCTGCCTCTTTAGTGAGCTTACATGGTTCACTGAGGGATCTGACAGGTGCCAAAGCCAGCATGAGGAAAGCAGGAAGAGACACGACTGACAGCTAGACAGGAATGAGCCAGAAGCCCCTGCTTTAGTTGCCGTAAGATACCAGTTATACATTGCCTGCCCTTGGATTGGGAATTGCTCTCTAAATCCGACCTGCATGAGCACAAATGTCTTTCATGCTGAGGGAGTGGTGCTACTGACTCTCCTGGTGGGCACTGCCTTGTGCCTGCCTGCCTGCGCATCACGGCTGTTCCCTCGGTCCCGTGGGACTGTCAGAATAACCGAGGACAGTCTGAATCCTTGTAAGAGCGAGTGATATATGGAGAAGGGAATGGGGCTATTTTGTCAGGCCTGAGCGGAGAGCATGTATGGAGAAGTAGGCAGAGATCTGAAAAGATGGGACCTTAACTGCAGTACGGAGAGGTGAGAGCRGGATCTTTTTAACCAGAGCTTTAGATTTGATCACAGCTCAAACTCCTGTATGACGGCCAATGGTGATGTAATATTCCCAGGAGGGGGATGTTACTTCACCTTAAACACTCCTTTGAGTTTCAATTACAGAGAAGACGACATTAGGTTATGATATATTTTGAAAATATTGGAGGGGAGGATTTGAATTCTACCACTGTTTTGATTTAAAAATATTAAATACAAAAGCTGATTCTTGGCAATACACAGTGTCATTTGGCTTCCATAGTGCCATGACAGTGGGATAGGAGATTGCTGCTGGATATCTGCTCAGTATCAGTAAGTACTAACAACGGAGATGAAAAATTAATCTCCTTTCCTAAAAGACACATTTTAAGAACTTGATAGGTGTAACTTTGTGATGATTTAAGAGACACAACCATAAAAGACAGGAAATCTTTGTCTCAGCTGAGCCTGGGGATCTAGGGCTTTCTCTGCAGGCTAGACACTGAATGCTCTCTCTGTGCTGACAAATGGGCACAAAAAATGCTATGCAAACACCATGCTGTTTAATGGCAGTACTGGCTCGGCAGGCAGATCATGTCTTGTCCCTTGACAACTCCCTGCCTCTACAGGATTACACCAATGACTAAAGGCGACATAAAGTGGCAGAGGAACTTGTCATTCGTCAAACTTGTTTGAAATGGGGGATAATAAGTGATCTATTTTGAATTCTGGTCATATAAAGTAGGGAGTAAGTATGGAAAACAGTTGAGAAGTTGAACTTAATTAGCAATAAATCTCTTTAGCATTGATATGTTCTTCCTTTTTTTTTATTTGTAAAACCTGGGAATAAGGCTGACTAGTGCAGTCCAAGGACAACCCCTATCATGGAGTGTTTTAGAGGAAAACAGTGGGGCTGGCTTTCGTGTCGATGAATTTGGTTCTACTCTCTGGAAAGAATCACTAATCTCCCCTCTGTGGTTTTGGGCCAGGAGGCACTACCAAGGTCAATGGAACATATGAAGCCACTGTTATGTTAGGATTTGAAAATCCTGTTTTTTCAGGGTTTTAGGAGGAAGAATCAAACTTTTTTTTTTTTTCATAGTCATTGTGCATGCCAGGCTGCAGTGCTATGTACAGCTGATGCACATAAGCCTTTCCCAAATACTATAGACATTAACGACATCTCTCCAATAGCTGTAAGAGGATACAGCTTCAGCAGGAATGTCAAGCATTTATGGGAGCAAATAGCTTGAAAATACACCAGCTTTGCATGGCCAGGTGGCTAAGTTTGCTTGATCACATTGACAGGCAAGTAATGCGGGACAATGCGCTGCCTAGTTTGTTCCAGTCACCAGATGAGACTGGTTAGTACTGGCTGACCAGACCAGGCTCTCATTGCAAATTTCCTCTCACCAAATGTTACTTTCATATTAATGCTTTCTACTTTTTTTCTTGCTTTACAATTTGTGAGAAATAGTAACTTTAAACAGCTCATTTTTTGCCTCTGAAATACTGTGCTCTGAAATACTGTGCTCTTGTGGTGACTAAAGGGCTACTGTATTACAGTGCAGGCCCTAGCATCTGTCAATAAACTCAGAACAGTGGAGCACTAAGGACCTAACAGCAGGAACAGGACATGCTGGTGAGGCTTTGAAAAGCTGGCCACYGGGAAGAGGAACAAGTACTGGAAGTCTCAGAGCTACAAGAGAAAGACAAAAGGGGCTTTCTGACACGGTAGGCACTTTAGTGTGCTGCTAATGCTGGAAGCAGAGTCCCTGCACAGCGCTTCAATAGAGTTAATAAGAAAAAGGTGTCAGGGAACAGGCAAACAGGCAAGGAAGATACAGCCATCCTATCTGCTCTTCCGTTATCTTTTTTGGCCTGGCTGCTGTACATGCATAAATCTGCACAGCTTCCTTCTTTTGCTGGAGATTTCCGGGAGAGCAATGGAGGGGTCATGCCATTAGCTGAAAAACTCTCTGTTGTGCTCAGAATACACAGGTCAGCTGCTTGTGGGGGGCAAAACCTTTCACGCAGTCATGCYGCTGTCAACCTGGTGCCGCTTTGTTTTCTGTCTTTCCATCAAATTCCTGAAAGCAAGAGACAGAGCACCTGGGGCACTCTGCTGCTGGACCTAGCTGTGGACTCAGATGGAGATCCAAGGTGGAGCTGAAATGAAACAGCAAGAACTGGAGTGCCAGAGTATCTCCGGAGAGCTTAACCTGTCAGTTAAGCTGATCGTGCATGTGCCAACCCCCCACAGATSAACTGGAAGAGGCAGAGAAGAGATGGCTGGAAGAATGAGAGGGTTACTGGCCTGTGGTTGCCAATGTAAGTTAAAAAAAAAAAGACAACAACTGAGGCCCAAGCAGATCAGGGTTTTCTGAGTCATATCTTCTACAGTGTAACATCTGGATGAGTGTCTGCGGAGAACAGAATACTGACATTGCAACTTCTTTGAGAAGTAAACTCTAACTCACTCTCTTTTCCATGTTGATAGGCTTGCCAAGATCTGTGTATACATTGTCCAGCAGTGGGCTTARCCACCAGAAAGTATTTTCCTTCATCTGCTCTAGATTTTTCCTAAGAAAAGGTGATGAGCCTTTTATGGTGTGCTCCCTCAGCACATTGCTGATTAACATCCCTACTACCACAGCGACTGGGTTGGGCTCRATTCCCTTTTGTAGCTTTTTTAAAAATCTTTTGTCTTTTTCATCAGGTTACCAATCAAKTCAGTTAAAGTGCAGCAGAAATTGTTTGCAGGTCAGCCATTACACAGTGCAGTGGCACTGAATGCAATGAACAACTCCTAATGCTCGCTGATACTAGTGAGAGAAGAATCAACCCTATTTTTTATCTTAGAGGAAAAAATGAAGAGGAGAAATATATGTGAGGTGAGGAGAAGGATAGTAAGAGGAAAGACAGAACAACAGTTCAAGCAGTGCGTGCTGACTTCAAATTATTGGATCCATCCTGTTCATGTGGCATATGTATATGGTGAGGTCTGTACTTGCAAATTCTGCAACTACCTGTGTGTATCAACTCAGTGTAATCTTTTGTGCAGTTAATAGCAGTAAATGATCAACTTAGATTTTCCAGATTGTCTGGCGGTTAAATTTCTTTAAATCCCTTTGGGTGGAGGTAAAGTGATTGCATAGCTTGGGCTGTGCTGTGACCTGTAACAGGATCTTGCTGGAATATGCTAGCATGGGTGGCCTTCAGGAAGGAAGGCAGATGTTTATTGATATGAGGGGAGTGTAAGGGGGAGCAGGGGAGGGTTTAAAAATTAACAGAAAAAAAAGTTCAACTTTATGATTCAAATAAGACCTTTCAGCTGTGACTATCTTGAAAAAATGAAGAGCAGACCTGCCACAAACCATGTGAAAAACACATGGAGAGCCATGAAGCTGGAACATCCTGAAGCGAGGCAAAACAAGTCTGCATGCACTGCAATATGCTTGTGCTGCTAATAAGTCCAAATAAGGACACTGTTCTCCTGTTAGGGAACAGGAATGAAAGAGATCCCAAGAATATTTGAAAATGTAGCACAGCCTTCCTGCAACAGGTTGACTCGATTAAAACTAAGGTCCAATCAGCCCCACAGATCATCCAGTCTCCTTGGGAAATCATCAAATTTTTATTATAAAAGGCTGACAGATGCTGAAGGAATGGAGAAGAAGACTGTCAAGGCCAAATCARTAAAGCAAGCTGGATATCCCAGAGAGAAGAGAAGGCAGAGTGRAGAGCCTGTAGGCATGTGATGGTTGTGTTGATGGAGTGTTTATGCACTCCCATCAGGACAGCCTCTTCCTAGCTTGGGATTATGTGTGCTCCTTCTTTTCTGTGCACTTGGTGCACACAGCAGTCTCCCATGTTGCTCTCAGTGCCCTGCGTTCCCCTACCCAATACCAGCAGCTCTGTGGGCTCCTCCACTGCCCTGCTAGTGATTTGTACATCTCTCCAGTTGTCCTCTCCCCGTGCACTCTCTCCTTTCTTGTCTCCCAACCGGTGCTATGAATTATTTCTTGCAGGACGGGCAAGACTTACAGGGTAAAATGAACAAGATGAGATAGATACAGTAATAAGAATATGAGGTATTTATGGCTTCCTTAAAGTGGTGTGGTAATCCTTATGGTAACATGGAAGTTGCTGAAAAAAACAAGCTCAGGTTGACAAACATAACTTTTGTTTTTCCTCTKTTTGCAAATTTTCATATGATGACAACCAAATATTTCTCTATAATTTGAGGGTTGATCAGCAATGATGTCCAAAAGTTAATGCTTTATGTATAGACAGAGAATTGCTGCTGAGTGCTAGGTCATACTTTCCTTGGCTAAAGATATATTGGCCTCTTCTTTTTTCTGTAACAACTGGCAGATTTCCTTAACTTATATTCTGTTGTTACAGCTGGCTTCTTTCCATTTTGCACATCACTATTATTAATAGAAATTCGGAAGAAAAGCAAATTTAAAACACCTTGAAAAGCTGTGCAAACCCCTTCTTTTCTGCGTAGGGAAATGCAGGCGCAGAGAGGCCCAAGGCTAACGGTTACAAGTGAATAACTAGCAGAACTAAAACATGATTTTACTGTTTTAGGTTTTAGACTTAACTTTTAGCTCATGATATTGTTTTGGCAAAGTTGGTGATATCTATGCAATGTTTTGGCTTTTTAGAGCTGGGTTTAAATAAATTTGCTGCACATGCTTTAGCCATGAGGTTCCAAAGTTGAGATACCTGGAGTAGAGGACTTATACCCCTGTCAATGTTTGATATCAAAGTGTAGTACTAATCTCAGGTGGAGATTGTATCTTCATACAGAGTTTTACAGTATGGTTTCTAGTCAGTTGTTGACTATAGACCTTTCTTCATATAGTAAACCTCTTAAATAAAAAAGGTAACCATATTCTGCAGTTAAAAGAATAACAAAGAAGTTTTTAACAGAAAAGAGATGTTTAAAAAATTAACTACAGTTTTACCAGAAGCAAGAAAGAATAAGTCTGAAAGAATCCTATGTAAAAGATTTTTTCACGTACATCAAACCTACTTCATATGCATATGCAGCAAAATCATGATGAAATTTCTTATTGAGTATGAGTGCTTAATTTCAAGTAGTTTAATCAATATTTTTATTTCTGGAATGGAACTTTCGTTCAATGCTTCAATGAAGTCCTATAATTGTGGTAACCGTCTTGATAACTTCTGTCAAGAAAATGTATCTTGAAAACTTTTAAACTTGGTTTCACTGAGGATTCAGGGCAACACTTAGGCACATGCTTAAGCATTTTAAAATGCTCTCTGGCCATCTGATTCAATAGGGTGTTATATATACATTATGCAATGTGTGTTAGTTTTTTTGTCAGGCATTTGGTGTGGTGTATTCACATGTGTGTCTAGGAAGAGATAGCATCTAAAAAAAGAAATTGTTTTCCATGGTACCATGAGAACAGCATTTGGTAGGTATTTAGAAAGCTGTCTTCTAGTCCACAGAAACTGGAGATAAGAAAGAATCCTTAGTTATTTCTGACAAAAGAGAATTGTCTTATATTTTATAGTGCCTTAGAATAGAATTCAAGTGATCTGTGATACTGTATATGTAGCAGAAGCCTCTTGTGGATTAATTTATTCTCAAAATTCACAAATTGCTCATTATTTTAAATAAATATATGGTTGTAATTTGTAATTCTTAGGACCTCAGACCTATCTCACAAGGGCTAGACCTTTCAGTTCATTTTTCAGTTCTCTAAGTGTGCAATAGTAGTGTGATGTCAAAGCTGTGGGACCACTGAAATGTCATTCAGAATGCATGTCTTCAGTATATTTAGGCCAGCTAKATATGAATTCATATTGTTTTTCAGAATATTTAAGATGGTGATTTTTACAAAGGTATCAATCTGTAAATTTAGTTAACCCAKTTTAAATCCCATTGATTTTCAGGGAAAGTTGCGAGCAGAACTTCCCCCAGTGCTTTTTTACAAACATGAGTGGGGAGCTGACCTAGTTTTGCTTTCTTTCTCCCTTACTCACGTGATCTCCTTCTGGTGTGATTCAGAACTATTGTTCTCAAATGGGCTGGTCCTGCAGAGTGGTGGTTTTTCAATCAAACAGTGCATGCCATTTGCTTTGGACCATATACAGGGCACTGGGAGTAACAAAAGATAAGCACTGTGGAATCTGAACTGACTTTCTGTTATCTTATCTATTTTATGTAATGGACAGCTTCCTAAGCCTGACTAAATAAACAGAATTTTAAGAGAATACTTGTTTTGATGGCTGAGTGTTGGACACATACGTACCAGTGCTTGACCTTCTTTCTCTGCCCAAAATGGAAGCAATGACTTGTAGTCACCACCTCATAGCCACTTTATTTTACTTAGTCATGCCTCTCTGCAAAGGCCATGCTCCTCAGTTTCCTACTTTCTCTTACTGGGATACAAAGCAATCAAAAGGAACTTAAACTAAATCATATTTGGGAACTTTCCATTTAAAATATGTCCCAAATTMACATTATGCAGTAGTAAATGTGAACATGTGAAAATGTGGAAACTTCAGCAATTTTAATATAGGGGGAAATAATACTCAGACTCAGCTTTCCTTAAGATCACATGAACATGAACAGACAAAAACCCTTGTCTTATTGCTGTGCTGTGAACTACGTCAGACTGACCATCTTCAAGGGCACATCCAACTGATCTTTTCCGTAGATCATTCAGTCTTGAAGAGTGATGACCAAAAAAAAAAAAAAAAAATCTGTGCTATGTTTTGAAGAGTATCAGTATTTCATCTGATCCCCCAAAGAAACATGGGGACTTGTCTGTAGTCCCCTTAAATGAAAGATGGAAATCATACCCAAGAAATTCAAGCCAGCTTCCCACACTTTGCTGTTAACAATTGAATCCAGCCACAAATGATGAAGTGGGATGACTGACATAAGAGCTTCTACATGACATTGATGAATCTGTTTGTGACGTGATATCATGCTGAGTGGTCATATCCTCCTTATTCCTTGGTTTCTCTTATGTTGCTATTTTCTCTAGTCCACATCTGGAGCACTGCATCCAGTTCTGGGCTCCCCAGTACAAGAGGGATGTGGAGCTGCTGRAGAGAGTCCAGCGCAGGGCTACGAGGACGATCAGGGGCCTGGAACATCTGCCMTATGAGCAAAGGCTGAGAGAGCTGGGTCTGTTCAGCCTGGAGAAGAGGAGGCTGAGGGGGGACCTGATCGGTGTGTATAAATACCTCAAGGGAGGCAGTGAGGAGGAGGGGGCGGCCTCTTTTCAGTGGTGGACAGCGATAGGACTAGAGGAAACAGCCACAAGCTGAGGCACCAAAAGTTCCACAGGAACTTGAGAAAACATTTCTTGACAGTGAGGGTGACAGAGCCCTGGAACAGGCTRCCCAGAGAGGTTGTGGAGTCTCCTTCTCTGGAGATCTTCCAAACCCGCTTGGATGTAGCCCTGTGCCCCATGCTCTGGGTGACCCTGCGTGAGCAGGGGATTGGACTAGATGATCTCTAAAGACCCCTTCCAACCTTAAGGATTCAATGATTCTCATTGTTGGCAGAAGTAAAGACAGTTTGATAGGCACTTTAAAAWTTTTTAAAATTATTTTAAATAATACTTTCTCATTTTTGGCTTACRTGTATGCTTCTGTGATGAGTATATTCAGTTGTAAAAATTCCATGTTAAAACCTTCTGTTCCCTGTTATCCTCATCTCTGTAGAGATATATATGTAGACCTTAAAAATAATGAACAAAACAATCATTCTTGGAATACAGTTGCTTTCCTGGGTATGAATATGCAAATAATATAAGAACATTATTTTCCATATWTTGTATTTGACTTATAAAAACTCTCGGAACTTTTTTTTACTTGAATGTATTTAGATTTCTGTTGGATTAAATAACGAAAAATATTTCTACCACTAACACTTTTTTTCCCTCTCCCTACTGGAAGGCAATTAAATGAGTCAGCCATACATATTTTTTAACCAACTGGTCTAAAGTGACTTTATAGAGATATACTAAATACCTCTGCAGTTGCACCTGCTACATCTGTTTATACTGTTTTTGTGAGAATGTGAGCTCCATTTAGTTGGAAGAGGTTAGCATTTGAACTGTGAGGCTGCTTGGCTCTGAAGTTCTCAAGACCATCACAAATAAGCTGACAAGCTGACTTGGGAGCAAAGTGGCTCGTGAATAACATGGTAGATAAAATTTTTACTTCTGTTACCCTGAAATGACCCATGGGATTCTAGCAATGATTTTTCTTTTAATAAGTGCACTTCAGCTTCTTTTTGCTGCTTTTAAAATTTTATTATCTGTTGCTACCCTATCTAGAAGCCTGTGTCAGAATGTAGTTAGAAAAATGGTATGTGCCTACAGCCATCCACATTGTCGAAGATAAGCAGATAGCGGTTCTAGGRTCCTTTATGGCACAAGTTTGCTTCAAGTTCAGTTTGTGGTTTTCTATAATCACAAGTTTTTTTCTTCAGAATTTTTGCTTTCCTTGTTATACATACATGCTATCAGTTATCGTTACTGAATTACATACCAGCTGTCCAGTGGATTGTTAAGGACATTTTGAATTTTATTCCTTTCCACTATGTTTTTTTGCAGCACTTCACAACTTGTTATCATTTAAAAGGTATCCTTGCTATCCTCTCAGCAAAATCAATAATGAAAACGTGGAATAAAACCTGATCCAAAACTCCTCTGTTTAACAAGAAACTTTTGTCTAATGTGTCCTTACAGTGATAATTACTCTTTGAATAAAGCCTTCCAGCTTGTTTTGCACTTAGCACACAGTACCTGTAACAAGACAACAACATTCTTGTAGTTTGATCATGGAAATATCGTATGAAACAGTAGGAAAAACCTTTTTAAAGTTTCAACCATACCATCTCTGTTGCATATCTTACTGCCACAGGTTATCATTGCCTCTTGGCACCCTAAAAAAGGATTAACTGTGTGCTCTTCAGAACAGCAGGGTATTTATTGAGAAGAATAATATGGACAGAAGTAGTTTTTCCTACAATAAACAAAATGCAACTCCTCTTTCAAAGACCTATTTTTATTTGCCTAAAAAACTATAGGATCCAGCCTTATTATTGAGTAGATAAAATTCACTCATAACTTTCTGTGCAATCTACCCATGCCCTCAAAGCTGAAGATGTTGTCAAACACAGGTCTCTCCTGCAATTAAATTCCTTGAGGCTTCTGAGAAGATAATGCTGGGTATTTCCTACTAGAATTAAATGAAGTTACAGTTTCAATGAGTGTATCCAGATTGCAGGATAATACCAGACAAATGTAAGTAATTATAAATTACCTGCATCAGTCATCTTGAATAAAGTTGACTGAAAATCAGCCAGCTCTAAATAAAGATGTAGCTTTTAGCAGCAATTGCATTGCTTCTGTTTTGTTTTGGAATTTCAGTTCATAGAAGTAGATAGCGTTTCTGCTGTCAGGTAACTATGGAACGAGTTTTGCCAGTATGCAACTTTAAAAAACAAATTTATATTTGTATTATTTAAACTCAGTGTATTCTGCAGTGCCAATCAAGCCATAAAATATCAGTAGCAGTGCATTTTCCATGCCAATGTGAAGCTGCTACTTCTCTCCTACGGTAAGAAGGTTAATTTGTCTTTCAGCTTAGCAAGCAAGCATGGTGAAAAATTGCCTACTGTAAAGAAAAGAAGTCCCTTTCTGGTGACAGGCAGTGTCAGTTCTCACCTCATCACAAATAGACTGACTTTCCCAGCTTATTTTATTTTCTTTAACATCTCTGAGATGCAGAGATCATCTTTGGTATCTGCAAAGAGTGCTTGTGGTAAGATGTGAAGTCACTAAAACTCTTGCTATATTAGTGTAGCACTGTGGTATATCAGTTGCAAGGTTGCCTTAGACTGAGATTTTTTTCTAGAACTGTGGCCATCTTGAGAGCAATAGAAACGATCAAAAGTCTCCAAAGCATGACCTGTGATGAAAGAGCAAAGGGATCAGGCTTGTTTAGCCTGGAGAAGAGAAGACCAAAGGGAGGTATGATAACAGCTGTCAAATGAATGATAGATCACTACAGAGAGGAAGGGCATAAGCTTCTGCTTATACCATAATTCTTGGCTTTTGAACCCAATCCAGCAAAGTCATAAGATCTATGCTTTATATTATTCTTAATGCTTTTGTGAAGTTACAGGTAGTGTTGTCAGTCCCTGAGCCAGAAGAACATTTTTTTTTTTTTTTTTTTTTTTGCCAGGTAAAACGAAAAACTCATTTGCAAGCCTTTGACATGCAAGTGGGTGCAGAAATGCCACTTGGCTCTGCCTCTGAGGGCAGGTTCTGCTATCACACCCAATCAGCCTGTTCCTGTCAGAGCTCTCCTCTCTCTCTGTGTTTTGAGAAAGCGCTGGGGTTAGTTACAGTTGAGTTTTATTTCACGGTCAGTTGCCCGCTAGAATTTGAGTTGTTCCATCGCAGAGGCGAGTTAACTTTTAGCGAAAAAAAAAAAAAAAAAGAGAGGATACAGTGCAAAAGTAGTGCAGGAAAATAGAGCGGCAGTGCCTGTAGGACACAGGCTCAGGTGACAGTTACCAGCTTGTGCTAAAACTTATTTGATGGTCGGCTGCCCAAAGAGATTGCAAAACTATGCAAAAGTTTTGCACGGCTGATCATTGTTTCTTTACAGGTAAAACAGAGAATGACTCAAGAGAAGGAGACTGATAACGTCTGAGACCCATAACTGCTCAGGTGCATAGGGGAGGAAAACCTTCCTGCTGAGAAGCTCCCTCTGATATTTATTTTCCCTCAGTTAGATTCTTTGACTGAAGCCTTTTAGCACTCATCTCTGAGATGAGGCAGCTTCATTCTGGCCAAGAATTCGGAATCAGTAGGTAAACTGTGAAGTCCCATAGGATGTACACCTTRTGTCCCTTTTTATTTCTCTTCACTGACCCAGAGTGGTCCCAGAGTTTAGCAGCTGAACAATGTGTTCCAAGTTAACGGGCCTGATTTTTTCAAATAAGATATTTTAAGTACCTTGAGAGAGCTTAAGCATTTTTTCCCTTGCAGTATCTTTTTCCGAAGTGTCCCCACTCTGTAATCTGCACACTCACCATCAAGCTGTCCTCATATTTAACTCCACTGCGTTTTAACCCATTAGTTATTTGGTAGATGTCTGGCAGTGTGCTGGGGTTTCAGATCAGCAGCAATTAGGCATGGGAAGCCTGCCATTACTAGATATATTTACAGAAAGAAGCAGCCAGTCTTTCTCATAATCCCAAATCATGTCCCTGCAGTCAAGAGTGAGTTGCAGTTCTACTGTAAATATTGCAGGCTATTTTTAGTGCTCAGATATTTGCTATGGACTCAGGTGTGAATTCCTACCCAGCTTAAGGCTATGCTGCTGTTGAAGGGAGAGGTTTGGCCCTGTAAATGGAACCATAAGTTTTCATTCAGATCATCCGATTATTCATGAAGGGTATAGCAGAGGCAGGAGCACACAGGGAGGGCAGGGATGGTAGCACCCGTGGGTGGCAGTGCACAGTTTGTCACAGTGGCTGCATGTGGAACTTAAAGCTCATGACCTAGCTCAGGTCAGGCAGCAGGATCAGTGCCAGTGCTGGGTGTCTTGTCCAGATCTCTGCCCTGGCAGTGCTGCTTGTCACATTTGCCAACACACTTCATTTTTCTCCATAATTTCATGTGAACTTGTTCCCTTCATAGTTGCAAATTCCTATTACCTAGAGTAGATCAATAACTGACTTTTCAGTCCCTCCTCTCTTTGCTTTCGGATTGACTTTCATGTCAGCCTTGAAGAATTATCTTGTTTTTCAGCTATGCATTCACATTACCCTTGCTAATTCTAAGTACGTTGACATGCCAGGTTGATTGATGGCTTCCTTGAACAGTCTTCTCTATTGACATGCTAGGAAATTTTTCCATGCTTTCCTTACTTCTAGATTTTAGAGAAAGATATCAGAGCATTAAAAAGTGGGCAAGAATCGTGGACCTTTTTCTCCAGTTTAATACAAATTCATCCTCCTCATGAAGGAGGAAGGCCTAACTGGCTTATCTGATTGCCTTTGCTGACAACAATCAAATTAATTACAAGTGACTCCCGGCGATAAGGTTCCACAGGTATCTAGTGACAAAGCAGAAGATCACATTAAGAAATCATCAGATTAACTGGAAGTAGCTGAAGTAAACATGAGAGGCAATTTATTTATTTATTTGCAGGTTGCTACTTCAATCCACTAGCTTCTTGCTGTGTCTAAAATTTCAACAAAGAAGTGGCTTGGTTACAGCTACAAAGGACAACRTCAGGTCTTGTAGGGCAATAGCTTGATGGAGACTCAACCAGGTAGGCCATCCCAGCAGGCAAAAAAGTCTTGTGGTTCCCTGTCCCCAGGCACTGACTCGTGCCCTCATGTTTGTCCCCATGTGGGTGAAACAGATGGAGGTTGCATCCTGCTGAGAACTAACTCGACCAAAGCAAAGAGGAAGTCTACTTTTTAGCTGAATCTCTTCCTGTCTACTGCAAGGGAGCAAAAACAGCAGTGTGTGCCAAAGGAGAGAGGAGACATGGGATAGAAAAGTGCACATGCTGTGAGTTTGGTGGCAAGTCTGATATTTCATAAGCATCTTCTAGGCACAACCCTTCCTCCAGGCAGCTTGCTCTCATTCCTCAAAATTCAAAATCTCTTTGTGCAGAAGTAATATTGGTGAAAAAAGAAGGTTTTAGGTGGGGAGTGGAAGCACAGGCAGACCCAGACCTGTTCACTCTGGCACCTTCTAAACTCGTATCCTGATGGAGAAGGAGGCAGAATCAAACCCTTGGTGGTGGCAAGAAGGTGGCAATTGTTCAAACTAGCATTACAGTAAAGAAAGACATTAGCAACTTGAAGYAGTGCATTTCTCCATACAAGGGGACAGTTAAGACTGATATAAACATGCTGCATAATTTTTAAGGAAAGATTTGGGTTAAAATTCCATACTCCAGATTGAAATTCTACAGAGATGAAAATGGAAGTATTCATTCACGTGTGCTAAGAGTCTGTTTTGTAACTCACCTTTCCAGTCACTGGGCTTCTCCTTACTATTTTTAATGTTCTTCTGTAGCTGCTGTGTTCTTTCTGACTCTTTTCCTTAGTCATGTATGAATCTTCTTCTGTTTTCTTCTCCTTGTTTCATTCACTGAAGTGCATGACCTGTTCTAGAGTTCTAGAGTGTCTTAAGTTTTCCATCCATGGACTAGAATGTTTGGCTTCAATCTTTCAGAAGTACAGAGGTAAAAAAAAAAAGTAAGTATCATTTGGAAGTGAGGTCTGTACTTAATATTCTTCCTCTCTCTACCTGTGTGAAATTCATATTACTAGAAATGGATTCATCATGAAATAATGAAAGAAGTAGATTGAAATCAAGATGAGAAAAAAATATGTTTTCCTAATTGATATTCTCACTACTTCTCTATGGTAGATAATTCAACTCTGTTATTTTTCTTGAGGATGAGCTGTCTCTGTTTTTCAAGAGGCATGATGCTTTGTAATGACTTGCCATATATCCCCTGATCTTTCAGTGGCAAAAAAAGAAATTAGCACTGAGAATTTCTCCTCTCCAAATCTTGATTTAAATTTCCCCATCGGTAGGCATATTCCTAAGTACTATCAGGACTTATCTTGTTTACCTATTGATACATCTAGTTAAAAAGACAGAACGTACATGCAGTAAGTTTGAGGGATGTTTACAGTACAATAATATACTCAGGGCTATCACCTTGATCAGTGCACCTACACTTGCTGCCCACAGTCATTTTTTGTTGATATCCTAGGTGAGGTATTTATTTGCAGAAATTACATAATTATGGTCAGCTGAGCAGTTTCCTGTAATGATGGAGAAACCGAAATTGACCCCAGTCAATGTGAGTTCACCACACAGCACACTCTTACTTACCATGAGACATCACTGTGAAAATTAGATATTGGGTGTAAACATATACCGGTGTGAGCTGCGCAAAGCGAGTGTCATGCTCTGAAGTCATCCATTATTTTCAGATCACTCCGCTTGCCTGGTCTCCCTAGCCTCTCAAAAATAGGCTTATATTAGTAACTTCAGAGTAGGCATTCTATTTTGAAATACATTCCTACTATATTAAGAGTTTAGTTCATCCAATAAATGCCCACTGTGATAAACAATAGAACACAGTGTTCACTAAATTTACATGGGAGATTCTTAGTCTTAAATTATTTGCCAAAACCTGGCTTATTTTTGTCAGTACCAGCTAGATTTTAAGTAGTAAATGAATCACTAAGTACATCTGAAGGAAAGTCTGTCAAGTGATTGGTATTTAAATCCAATAGCTTCATCAAGAAAGAGATGAAGCAGAAATGAAAGAAGACTTTCTTCATTGTTCAGTCTTCATAATCTAGACTGAAGCAGAGTTATAAATTACATCTTTCTTCAGGTGGGAACTATTCAGGAGATGTGCTTGTTACTCTGTGGTGTCATCCCAGCTAAGGATATGTTTTCATGCTCACTTGATCAGACTTCTTGTACTGCTGCTTTTAGTCGCTTATGGAGGTATAATGGTGTAAGAAGTCATCTGTGTTGGTGCAATGAGAAATCTCTTATGAATGGATCATGACAAAGCTGCACTTTTAGGGCATCAAGAGAAGCTATGAAATTAATAACTGATTGCCTTACTTTTCAGTTAGTCTTACTACTGTGACAGGAATATTGCTGCTCAGCGTCTCTGTTCTGCTAATTAGGGAATATTTGGCTGCTGGGAGAGATTCTAASATCAGGTCCTTTCTTCATTATGTGCTAATTCTGTACTTATTTGATTTTTCCCTCTCCTCAGCACGGAGTGCGTTCTTGGATCYAAAGCAGCTGTCAGAGCCACACATGAAAGAACTGTCATAAGCTACTTTGAGGTGACTTTTATCAGCTATTACTGCCACGTGAATTTAGTAAACACATACCCACATAAAGGAACAGTCTTCTAATACCTTTTCAGAAGACTTCTGGGCACTTATTCTCTTATAACTACTTGTGCTGACTCTTTTTTAAACCATTGACCTGATATGAAAGACATAAAATCTTTGTTTAGCACCTATTATTCCAAACTGCCTACAATCTCTTAAATTTTCATCCTTCATTTTAAGCAGCAGAACAGTGGGCCTTTAAAAACCCAAGAGCCTGCTTACCAATCGCTAAATTGCAGGAACACATAGATGTCTGATGTTGCTCTGGTGAAGACAGCCAAACCTGTTACTTTCACAATAAAAGAACGTCATATACAAAGCTGCTACTGGTTGAGCAAAGGATGGAGAGAGCCAAAGATCAGTGTAGAGAGGAGAAAGAAAAGGGCTGAAGGGAGGTGATGGGAAGTTAGATGGTAGATCTTCCAGTGATGAAGTGGTCTGTGCTCTGGCACTACTGGAAGCATTGTCCATAGGCAAAGTTATTCTTGTGGAATGTGGACATCTGCAAATACTGGTTCCCTCCACCCTACCAGCAAAGAATGGAAAGGGGGAGGTAAGCAACCTTACCTTGGCGTGGGATAAAGGTCAGCTTTGACTTGCAAGATGGATATCATGGAAAGAGAATAAGCAGCACAGTCTCCCAAAGCAAGTGGATTAGAAGTCAGCATCTCAGGGATGAGACAACTGTCTTTCTTTCTATTTTAAAGGACAATTGAAAATAGAAGGAATGTTCTATACCTTGAAAGTGCACTTTCATCTTTTCAGAGATAGCACCAGTGCTCGTTTGCCGATGGATCTCACATGTTCTTTTACAGTTGTCTGGATCCCACTGCTCAAACTGTTCCCTTTAGGTATAAGTCAGCATAAAAGCTAAGTTATTGTTGTGTCACTTTTATCATATAAGCACAGGTGCAGGTCTAAGTTGATAGAATGCCTCTGTTGCAAATGCTGCTCTTTTCCACTGATTCCTGAGATCCTTTTATCACTCATGCTGGCAAATACAGGAAAAAAAAAGGAAATCTAGCACTTCGCAGGAGGTGAACTTTTCTTTGAAAATGAAAAGCATGAATATAAAGATTTAAAATACTGTGTCCACTTCTTGATGAAATCTAAATTGCGAAGTGTTTACATGCTTTACCTACTTGGCAAAACTGCTTGCTTCTTTAGACAGAATCTAGATATACATTTTAGTTCTGAAGAGAAGTAAAACTGATTTTTTCACTAAGAGTTTCAGTCGGTAATCTTTTTGTAAGATAAGCATCTCCTTGCCACTTTTGCAGTTTGCAGACCCTTGTCCAGTCACTCAATCACCTACAGTCCTTTAAAGCAAGATCCAGAAAGATTTCCATGTTACATATGGAAAGTGTCATCTCATAGATCATAAATAGCTTTTTTTTTCCATTGCTGTGTAAGGTCTCATATCATAGCTGAGCTGATCCATACTTCACTGTCAAGTGAAAAAAACATAGATTTCTCTCCTTTCTCCCTCTGCTTCTCCTAGTCTTTTTCTCATCACTTGCTGCATGATTCTCCTTTCTTCTTCCTTGATACTCATCCCTGGTAAGCCAGTGCAGCTCACGAAGCCTACAGAAAACTAACACCACACAAGAAAACGAGTGTTTTCCTGAAGATTTGGTGAGCCAAATGTGTGCAGCTCGGTTTCCAGGCAAGGGACAGGGCAGGAATGCATGGAAATGAATGGCAGAGGAGGCAACCTGCCTTGTAGCAGCACTGTGCTCTCAGGCCTGGCCAGCTGCAATGTGAAACTTTACCTAAATGAGCCCACCATGCTGGAAGTGGGCAGAAGTCTGAGAAGGGCACCACATAACTAGCACTGCTACTGTGTCTTCTAGTGACTGACCTACCCACCTCCTTTCACTTCAACAGCTGCTTTGATTAATTAGAAGTTAAAATTAACTCTTAATTTCTTCCCTGGGGATCAGTCCCCATGAGAAGAGTTCACACACGTAGAAGATTGATGGCAAGATGAGGAAATGACAGGATTCAGTAGACCTCAAAAAGAACAAAGATGGGACTAATGAGTCTTTTAATCCATTAGATTAGATTCTAACGGAACTAGATTCTAACAGAATCTAATCTAATCTAGATTCTGGAATCCATTAGATTCTAACGGAACTGTTAGAATCGGTTCTTCTTCCTATTATATTTGAACACACTTTGACCAAATTAGGACAGCTACTTCTTTAGCATCAAGGACTTTCTGCACAAGTGAAAAGAAAGGATGTTTGCTTTTGTAAAAAAACAGTATATTTGCATGCAAAGCAACAATGCCAGGGCATGGCACCACTGACCAAACATGCTGTGTAAGTTCATTCATCACTTCAGCCTACCTGCCGRACATGATGAATGCACGAGAGGAACTGTGTTCCTGGCCATCTCTGCTCTGGCAGCTATAGTGCTTCTTGTGGCTATATGCAGCCTCAGGGCAGGCATGAAACACGACATAGGTATGCTAACATTACAAGTGTGACTATACTGTAGCAGGTAGTCTAAGACATGTGGATAAGCTCAGTTTAATTACTTCTAGCATTGGCATTAGTGTAGACAAAGGTTTTTGCTCTGTGCTTCACACACTATGCAATAGGGATATTAGTTCTCTGCCTGACAAGTGATCCTAGAGGATAAATCCATTAATATATGTATGGCACTCAGTCACTGCAGTTGCTGCACTGTGAACTGGACTGTCTTCTCAAGCTGAGCCACCAAAGGGTTCCATATGGGTTGCCTTTCCATGCAGATATAGCTTCTCCAAGTTGGAATTGAGAAGGGTGGTGTGTGTTTTGAAGGAGTTTGAGTTGCTGCAGTCCCTGCCACACTCCTGATGTCCTTGCCATTTCTGCGATTAGGCAGACTTCAGCACACTCCTGTATCAAAATAATGAGTGCTCATTTAACAGTTAACATAAACCACATTCCATTATCATGTAAAACAAATTCTGCTTTCAGCCCGATACCCTTGGAGGAGATTGTTTTAGGTGCATTTTAACCACAGGCATTTCTCCTCAGCTAGGCTCTCAGCAGACAGGGATTAGGATGTGATACTTAGTTGAAGCTGTCCTGCTGACAGATTGCAGTGACCTTGCTGTGACTTATGCTCTGATCTCGCTGGCACTGTTGGAATTTGACACACTAGAACATAAGATACTGGCTCCATTATGCTACTAATTGGTATCCAGAGCATTGTGTTCCTGCCTCCTTCGCCATTTGATGCAGGTGGCATATAGTTCTAATTTATCTTTGCCATGTGATTTAGGAGGCTTAAGTCTCTATCATCAACCCGTTGATGCCCTTATCCTTTCCTGTGGCTGTCATTATCATATGCAGGTGTACAGATTGACACAGGCTTGTGCTGTGGACATGGTCTGCTTATCTTGTTGTTGATGGTTGCTCTTCTATAATGGGTTAAAAATTGTTGAACATGGAAAAAATGCACTATGTATTTTCATGAGCTGTATCTTTAATGTAAAATCTTCAAATATTTTAAATATTTTCTGTATTTCTCAAATCTATACTAACATATTCTTTCTTCTGCTGCTGCAAAGTTAGGTGATTCTAGATCTTCATATGCTTTTATTTTCTATGATTTCCGTACAATAAACAGAAAGCTGGACAAAAAGGTCACCAAAATGAACCAGAAATCAGCTTTATATGAGATGATGGCTTAGCACTCTGGTTTTTTTTTTTTCATTAAAAAAAAAAAGACAAGTAGTTTTCCAAAGCCTCATTTTATCTGTCCTAGAAGTTGGAAATTCATGCTGTTAATTTAATCATTAGGGAAGTTTATGACCCTGAAGAATATGACTTGCAAATGCCTTGGTACCAGAAGGAACAAATCTGGCCCGGAGGGAGCACTATGAGTAGCTGTAAGCAGTAAACTACCTGGCACAATTAACAGAAAAATAAGTTGTGGATTTATTACTTCAGCTTTGCCAGCTCAAGTAATAGAGTTATTTTTTTCTGGTACTGGTTAGACACCGATGACTAAATCTGCAGAGGCACTTCAGCATTGTCACAGCGACACTTAACTGGTAGGGTACTGGCTCCCAGGGTGAAATTCGCAGCCCTGGAATAGGCCTCATGGCTCCAATACAAAATCTGGAAAAAAAGTAGGTTTCTCAGAGCAAGACTCAAGACAGTCTGCAGTTATCTAAGATATCTAGCAGCTAGGACTGAATTGAGAAGCAGTTCTAAAAGCCACTTCTTTCTCTTGGCCAATATTGGGTTATAAGAAAGTGCCACGGCCAGATGAAAATCCATGTGCTCTTTTGACCTTAGATACCTAAATTATCCCTTTAAAAATGGAGCAAGTTACCACTTCTCCTGGCACTGGTCCCTCAGAGTATGAATGTACAAAGGCTGTGGATGCCTTGGAGATGGCTAATCTAGCATCCTAGAGAGCACCATGTACCTCACTATCAGTCTAATACAACTGTGCTACAATTCTTCTTTCTGGGCACAGGGAATATTTGGCAGCTATAGAAGAGAACTTTTTGATAGCATCAATTGAATGAATGGTTATTCTAACTCAGAGTGGAGGTTATCTCAGAATTGAGATCAAGCAGGAATATTCAGAAGGAATGTAGTGGACAGACCATGTTCATAACCAAACCACATTTTCATCTCATTAATTATTTTTCAACAGTTTACAAAAACTGTCAGATTTAACAAGCAGATATGCTTATTGGGAAGCACTGGAAATCCATTTCCTGATTATATTGGTTCTCTTTTTAAGTACAGGTATGCACAAGTAAAGATGTATTTATTTCTGCAATAAAGATTTGACTGTAAGGCTGCTAAAAGTCTACTCTTTAACTTGACCTTAGTTACATGTCATAAATTGGAGTTAGAAAATCCCACAGCAGAGGTTATTATTTGCTGGATATAGCAGTTGTAGTTCGTAGTGCCTTTTCATTGGTTAAGTTGAAGTACTTAACTTCAGTTAAAAGTGTTAGAAAAAATATGATGGGTGATAACTGCTTAGGATTTGGGGATTTAAGAAATTACTGTAAATGCATTCAGCCTGTTTCTTTGTCTTTCTTAGATCATATTGCGGGTGAAGAACAAGTTGCTCACTAATACTGACTTCTAAAAGAAAAATTAGTTTCTTTTCAACTTATTTTAGCTATTGCTATTAAAGAAAAATCCACTCAGATATTTTTATAGTCCCCTTTTCATTTTGTCCAAGCTCCTCCTAAGAATCTGTTTATACTGCCTCATGATATCCTTATTATTTCTCCCATCATTACGAGTATATCTAATATAGAGGAATATAATATAGAGGAATCTTGTTTTTCAGAAGAAGAATCTTAATCAAAAGACAATTCTCAAAATCATTACAAGTTGGAATGTTCTTCACCATAGACCATGTGGAGAGGTGTTTTGGATTTAAGGAACATACCACATTCAAACCTACCAAAACATAGAATCATTATGTTTGGAAAAGACCTTCAAGATCATCTAATACAACCATAAACGATTCAACTCCATGCCTATTAAGTCTTATCCCTAAGTGCCTCATCTCACACGCTTCTTGAACCCTGTCAGGGATGGTGACTCCATCACTTCCTTGGGCAGCTTGTTCCAATGCTTGACTACTCTTTCCATGTATAGATTCTTCCTAATGTCGAACCTGAAGCTCCTCTGGCACAACTTCAGGCCATAACATGAGGCCTTGACATCACCAGATAGTCATTTTTTTTTCCTAAGGGGCTGGACATGCATGTGTGGCAGAGTTGTGAACTGAATCTATCAGTTGGGGTCGAACTGGGACTACTTTGTCCTGCTGGTGCCACCATGTGACAACAAACCTGCATACCTTCCAGGAGCTCTGCTATTAGAATCATAGAATCATTAAGGTTAGAAGGGACCTTTGGAGATCATCTAGTCCAATCCACCCTGTTCCTCCAGCTCACTCGCCTGGGCTTAAGGTGCTCGTGTCTAAGCTGTGCTGTAGCACAATCATGCTGCATTCAGCTTAGAGCCTCAGGTCGAGGTTCCACAGTATGAGACATCTGTGGGCTGTGCCAAATGGAGAGCTTCCTGCTTCCTCCCTCTCCTGCCTTTGGATACTCCTTTTTTACCCCTGCACTGTGGGGAGCCAGCCCCACAATCAGCTAACAGACCAAGGAACTATTCCAGGTTAAAAAATAACCCTTGTTTTGTTTTTAACTCACATWGTTTTCTTGGTGGAGTTCATGGCCGGGTCTCAGAGACAGCAGTGTGAGGTTAGTACTTCATTGAGCGAGTGGGAAGGACCTGCTTGGCCAATGGGAAGGAAAGATGGAGCACTGAAATGGAGCATTTCTGCCAAAAAATGGTTACTGTGGAACTATGGCTTCAGGTTTACCTTGCCTAGAAAGAGCAAAGTCATTTTCCTGCCTTCTCATTGCCTTCTTTRCCTTGCCCAGAAGGGAGCAGAGTAGTACATAACTAATGTTTTACCATATTTTTTTCCAGTCAGACATATTTTATTCCACAGTTGAGTCTTTAGATTTTGAAAGCACAATGGTTATTCATTTCTTCCTACCTTCACTTGTTGCTGAAGCAGTTATTTTTATTGAATTACTTAAGCAGATTATGGCCAAAGGTTGGGGAAGCTATAAAAGCATTGGTAGCTAAAAACTCCGATCTAAAGACATGTTTGAGGAGTGATAACATATTATCAATTGCTTTGCAGGTGGAATGACAGACTCTGTTAATCATTGTGAATGGTTGGCTCTGAAGAGTTCAGATATTGTCTCTAAGGAGTGGTCTAGTCCACCCCTCATTACAGTGATGAAACTGCTCTAGAGGGCTGAGACCAGGCCCTGTACGTGCGACCAGTTAGCCAGCATTGCTGGGCATGTGCCCTTCCCCATACCCTTGAAAAGAAGACGAAGCAAAGGTGGAGCTGGGTAGACGAGCAGAAGCTGCCCCACAAGAGAGCAGGCCAAATCATTATCCCATAATCCAGGGGAGAGTCTCTCCCTTCCCAGTGGGGTGTGAAATCCTTCAGGCCTTGGTACCACAGGTGTTCCTGCCAGACCTGTGTACCCTCAGATATCCCAGCAAGACATGTAACYGTGTTTCTATTGGACTTGTTCTGGTTGGATGTTGCTTGTTTTGTTTATTTAGATTTTGCAGTGACTGTACAAAGATGGGCAGTGCTTGATCTGCCATAAAGTCTGCTAGTACACAGTTAATCCATCAAAATGCTTTATTGTATTTGAACCAGCAGGATGAATTCATACTGGATTTAACGTCCCATGGCCATGACACTTTTGATTCATTTCCTTTTGCCCTAGAGGGGAATCACTATACTGCTGAAAATCTGTAAACCCAAAAGAGGGGGCTGGATGAATTTAGGACAAGGAGYGGTGAGGAAAGCTCTGTGATGGGTAGGAAGGAGCTATTTTTGGAGAGGATAATGGATAAGCTTCCTTGAAGCTATGCTAGGAGGAAAGGTATCTCTGAAGTACAAGGGACCTCTAGACTCAAGAAAGAGCTGTGGGAGAGTCTCTTACTAAATGAAGAAAAGCAGAAGGTAGGTCTGCCTTGTCCTACAATGTGAGGAGGGCTCTTCCTTGAGGCTCAGTGGATATATTGCAAAGTAAGAACAGTGAGGGATGCTGCTTAAAACATCTTACTGTTTTATTTCTACTACGTCAGGGGCAGTGTAGCCCATTACTACTATGTGAATGAAGAGTGTGAGCCTTCATATGCACATGTACAGGAAAGGCTGTGACCCTGAGAGTCTAGACAGACACCAACTATACTTTGAAAGTTCAAACTTCAAGCACTACTTACAAAAAAATTTAATTATCAGGCTTGGAACCTGCTTCTCACCCAGCACAGCTCAGTATCAACAGCTAACTGCAGTTTACCATACCCTGCTCTCTAAAAATAGACCTGGCGATAAAGGCCGTATAAACTGAAGGTAGAAAAAGCCATATTATTTTTTTTTTGCAAGGGAAAAAAGCCCAGTTGTAAGGACTTGTTCCCACGGCTCTGAGTCTAAGGAGTATTGGTACACGTTCAGTGTGTTGAGGAGCTCAAGACTTGTCCACATCTGGACTGCCCACATGAACAGTCCACATCAACAGCCATAGCAGGGGTGCCATTTAAAATGTAGACGAAGAAGTGGACAGCAAGTAGGCACTTTACCTTTAGAAGAAAACATTATTAAACATTTACTCATGGCCTAGAGATTTCCAGATACGATTATCTAGAAAAGGAAGATAAATTAAAAAATGAAGTCAAGAATAACTGTTTGTAAGTAGATTAACTATCTCATAAAATGACTCAAACTACCTGGAAAATGTTGCAATCTCCACTTCAGACTTGCTCTCCACTCCTGCCTCACAGGCAAATGCTTAGGGAGTGGTGATTTGACCAGCTCCTCTGCAGAGTGAGCAACTTGGCTGAGAAAGGGTATTTTTAATGCTCTGTTTGTAGCCTTGAGACTATCTCCGTGGCAACAGAAGTTGCTGGATAGAGGTGGCTGGAGCATATTGACAGAAGTTTTCCACTGGACAGTGCTGTTTTCATGACAAAGTTTGGAGGAGAACAATTCCATATTGGCAACATTTTGGTGTGAAAAAAAAAATGGGGTAAATTTTTTAAATTGTCTTGGAATTAAGAAGTTTGTTTGTTTATTTATTTAAAGTCCTATCTCCCTCTGTCTCACCTGGGGCTTTTCCCATGAGGAAACAGAACTGCTCACTCTCTCTCCCTTTTCCATTTTGGGAATAGTGGTGAAATTTCTGTTTAATCTTCCCTTTTCTACTCATTCTTGTGGTTGCTTTTTTTCAAAAGACTCTGCAGTGGTTTTTTTTTGTTTGTTTGTTTTATTTTTTTTTCAGTCCAGTAAGTGTATTTTTAGTTAACATGTCCATTGAACCAAAACAGCAGGTACCTCTATTGCTGCATTGCTATTCTAGCTTTAAGATATTCTAAACAAAACAGGAGATAAACTGCAAATTCTCAATTATAAAAATATTTTTTAAGTTCTATTTTAGGGGACAGAAATTCTGAAATAAAAGCAAAATTTTACATTGGAAGAGTGTGCTGTAATTACTCATCCTTTCCAATTTTAATAGTTCATTTTATATCTTATGTCCTGAAATCTCAGCTGAGAACTCACGTGTTCTGTCTGCTGCACTCTCCAAGAATTATYTTCATCCTTCCATCTTCCAGACATGAATCGCTGGGTGTAGTGACAATCGGAGACACATTATTGCATATCATAGCCTATCACTAACATTGTTCATTTCACTGAGGGAAGTTCTTGAGGCATATGGATGGCAGCCTAGTGATTGTCTCTGTTCCCAGTGATGGCTTTTCCCCCCAGGAGGAAAAAATAGGATGTGTAATAAACATTTCTGCAGAGGCAGCTTTCACAGTTCTGCCTCATGACTCCTTCCTTGCCCGTTCAGTTTTAAAAATATAAATAAAACTGAAAGCATTAATTCTTTGAAGTCAGAAAAAAAAACCACTGTCTTTGTTGCTGTCTTCAGCAAGATGGTTATTTTTAAGAGCTCCCCATGAGGTTTTTGGAAATAGATTCCACGGGGGGATGACGGCATGCCTGGAAAGAGCTCTTTTGGCTGCTCCTAAACCTCCAGGTACCTCCTGCTGCCCCTGTGCACTGCCCAGCACAGGAGCCAGGAGCTGCTGCTGCTGCCAAGGAACATCATGACTCCCTCTCGAGCAGCCAGCGGTGCTCGGCAATGCATGCACGTTAGTGTGGTGTGGCACTGCTGGGTGGAGATGTGCCATGTGGGAATGTGCCTAGGCACTGGAGGTGATCGTGCTGTGGCAACAGTGCTGGGAAAGGTAGCAGGATTTGTCAAACATATCTGGAATAGCTAAGGTGWACAAAAGGATGGAAGGGCATGTTGAGATGAACGGACAAGGTCACACAGCGCACAAGAAGCCAGTCTGGGATTAGCACCCAGGCATCCTACCTCTCAGGCCTTTGCCCTATCACCTAATCTACAGCCTCTCTCTCTCCTGTGTTAGGTTTAGAGTGCTTACGTCTGCCTGGAGAACATTTTTCCTGGAAACCATCGTCTCTCCTTACCTCCAATTGCATCACACGTCGTGTTTGYACTTGCTGTGGCCACTCAGCATCCTGACAGTGGTGTTAACACTGACAGGGGGGCAGATGATATCCTCTTTTTTGAGTCTGACTGACAGAGAAAAGGAGCAAAGCCAAGAGCAAATGCCAGCTCTGATAGGAGGTTGACGCAAGAGAGGCTGAGGAACCATATAAGACTGCAGCCGTGGTTATATAACCTGGATTATTTTCTGTAAACGCTCAATCTGACGCGCTTTGTGTTTTGGCATGTGTTTGTCAGTGCCCCTGTTTCATAGCCTTGCTGAAGACTCATTGACAGATGGCACTCAAGAGAGTGCTTTTTATAGGTGCCAGGGTCCAACTCAGATACAGTTTCCGAAAGCAAAAGGTGTTTGGGGGTGGAGGAATTTGAAACACTGCAAAGCATTTTCAAAGCGTTTTGGAAAAGGTGTTTTAGTGATACTTCATACTCCTGAAAAAGGGGAGGTATGTGGGAGATGAACAAGGAACATTGACTCAAATGGATGTTGAGTCACCAGATGATTCTAATAGAAGATGAACAAGATTTATGAAATGGGAAAAAAAAAAAGTATTTGGAAAGGCTCTGTTTTGGATAAATTAAGATTAGGGCAGTGTCTATCTAACCTGATATTCTGGAGAATAATTCATTGAGAAAGCTTGACTCAGCTCTTATCTGAAGACTTGGTGAATTCAAATTTTTTTCTGTCTAGTGGTCCATAGGACATCTTTCCTCTGTGCTTAGGAGCAGTGGAGCTGGTCCCTAAAGGTCAGGAGGCCCAAGATCAGAGGGTGACATGGTGTAGGCAGTGCCCTCGGGAGTGGGGCACAATCCCACAGGGGCAGAACAGAGTGGGCAGCGGAGGCTGCTGGTAATGAGACAGGACTGGAGACAAGGTTACGATGTGGTCCAAAGTCCATGCAGAAGACAGGGCGGAAGCGGGAGAGAGTCATGGCTGGGACATTGCAGGGCATGGAGTGATGGCCCTCGGACTGGACTGATGGGGACTGAGCCTGGGCAGTGTGGGGGAGGCCTAAGGGTGCGCATGGACAGGAAGGGCAGGAACTGCTCTCAGGTTCCTGGCATTTTGATGGACAAATGTCTGCATTCGTCACGGGATGACTTGCATGCTGTGGCTATCCAGGTTTACCAAAAGAAGGAAACAGAGCTGATTTCAGACCATTTTGTCTTTGCTTACAACTTTGCACTTAGATATTTAAACATGATGTATTTCTTATATTGTTTTTGTAAAAACKTTTTACAGTAGAAGTACCTTGATCTCCGTGTAGCTACTGCTTCTCGCTCCGGTGCTGGGGGACTTGCAGGCTAAAACCCCTGGCTACAGTTTTGGGAGGTAGGACATTGCAGTCCAGCCCGCTCCAGTGCCAAAGTCTGGGAATGACCAGTGTGTATTCTACCCAGGGGAGCTTCAGGCTCCAGGTTTAGTTATTTGGGGACAAGGTGGCAGGCAGGCTGAGAAACAAGCCAAGTCAAGGGATTTATTAACCACAGGCACTTTGCTCTTTATGTGTACTAGGGAGTTATACATATTCCTGAAATAACACAGGTCCATAAAACACCTTCTGTGGAAGTCTGCAGCAGAGACAAATATAGAATCCATTTACCCTCGGATGTGTTCAGCAGTGGAATGATCCTTCCTCTTCTGGAGGTTATAAATCTGCTTTACTACGTATTTTACAACTGCAGCCAAAGAGCAAGGTGGAAGAGCAGGCGCTTTGCGGAAGATACTTCAGAGCAGGACCTTCTGTGCACTGAATGAGGCACAGACTCTGAAAAAAAAGAAAAGATATATATTCCTGCAATTAGAGATTATATTACAGAGCATATATGTTGTAGCACAAGGAGATGAAATAAGGTGGTGCAAGCAATTGTGTGATTTCTTTGATGCTTGATTCTGCAGCCTCAGATTTTTTTTTTTGCTGTGACAGGTTTGTTGATGCCATTTCACAGCACTTAAAAAAGGCAAATAGAAAGTATTTCATGGTATGATGCCTCCTTCATTTGAATTACAAGCACTAAGAAACAGTTCCAGCACATGGCAATGACACAGATACTTATGTAGGTCCTCTGAAGCCTTTGCATTAACGGGGCATGTTCTCATCCCTCCTGTGTGCTGCAAGCAGCGTGCAGAGGGTGGATCCGTCTGTGTCATGTTTGCCACAGATGGACAGTGATGAGATGAATGCTCTGGAGGGCACCACATCCTACCGGGCACGGAGCCTTTTGCCTTTGAAGACAGTTTTTTGCTGGTCAGTCATGCACCTCCTGCTTACCTCCCCACCCCCTTCTTTCTTGACCAGCCTCATATTTCTTACTTAGTTTCAAAATTCAATCAATAATGTTTCTATACGAGGAATATCTCCCATCTTCTCGCCTTCCATGTATGTGAAAAAAAGACCTTTTCTCTTTCATCAGGTAATTCCTTGCTAAGCTTCAAACTCCTGTCACTAAATAAAAAGTTTTCAAAAGAAAAGGTTTACCTGCATTCTTTAATTGGCATTAAATGTGAGTAAAGCATGGTTTTCTTTGGATTTATTTTTAGACACTGTTAAACTCTCTTGACAGATAGTCTTTTAAAGCAGATGTCCAGCTGGAAAATGTAAGTTACAGCGACAGAAATCTGGCAAAGTTTTCAGTATGGGAATTGTCAGACGGTGCTAATTATAGGTGTGGCAACCAGCTCTAACAACCAACACATTAATTTTGCAGTGTCTCTCTCTCTTCTGTAATTGAATATTCTTACACTCTGTTGCCTAATTTTAGAGCACATTAGCAATTCACAACCAGGTAACATGTATAACCACCTGGAATAGAGATTATCTTAAAGTGGGAAGTAGAAGGAACWTAGTTTTTTCCATGTGGTTTATGATCCTGTCTTTTCCTGACTTCTCTAATGACTGGAATTTAGGGAAAGCAGTCATTACAGGGAGGAGAGGAAGGAAGAGCATAGGGAGAAGGTGGAGCAGGATGAACTGCTGGAGTGTCAGAGCCAGCAGAGCCAGTAGGCACACAGGCAAAACTAGGATGAAAGATTTACAGTAGTGAGAAGCATATTCAGGGAGTGGGTAAAGACAAAATCATGGAATGTAGGGAGCACAGATGGAGTGAGAGAAAGTGCAGTAGATTAATTGAAAGAAGCAAAAATGACAAGAATGAATAAATGAGAACAGATAAGAACCGTGGAGTGAGACTAATAGAAACCATGGTGTTCCATGGTGCACAATGATGATGAAAATCAGCTGTTACTTTTCAGTTATAATAAATATTTTCCCTGAGTTAGAGGTAGGGATTTGAAGTCAGCCCACAGAGCATAAGATTGAAATCTCCTCCTCGGATAGGAAAAAAAAATGCATTTTTATAAGTCTCATGGCTATTAAAATATGAATCCTGCCCAGTGCTTTTGCTCAGCCCATCACTTTTTGGAGACTACCTCTAAATCTTGCATGTGRAATTAGTCAGCATGTTGTACAGCTTAAGTGACAAGGTTCTTGTTGAGGAGGGTCTTTGGAGCTCAAAGACATTATATGTGGCACTCATAAATGCCTAATTATGCAAGTTTTAGGCATTATTATTATAAAATGATATTTAATATTATTTTAATTTTTAAATAAATTTCYATGATCAGAAAAATCCTATCACATTGACCAGCATGAGTGATAAAGGTAGGCATAGGTGTGTTGCATTTTGATTGTTGTTAGAAGTTGTTCATTCACTTTTATGTCACCTCACTTTCAGATATCATAAAAATATCACAGCTGAATGGAGTAAATAACTTGGTAAGAGCTGAGTGGATGTGTYGTATGACAGCTGCACTCAAACACTATCGTGGTACATCACAGTAAAGCAACAGTGTGCTTCAGAAGGGCTTTATTATAGSAGAGAAAAAGAGAGAAGGAGAGAAAGAGGAAGAAGGGAGAGGAAGAAGAAGAGAAAAATAAAGGGTTATGCTGTAATGCAAGCTGTATTCCCTTCAGAAACTGGCCTGAATGTTTTGGTTGGCAGAAAACCACCAAGTCATTCTCTAAAATATAAGAAACAGAGAAGTTCTCTTAAATASTCCTATTCACTGTCAAATCAGAAGAAGACTTCAGCAGTGGGAACTATGTGGGAACCTACCCAGGGTCACAGCCACCGGTGGCATTGACAGTCTTTAGCCACCTCAGAAATTATGTAATTATGTTATGTTTATTGTGAGAGAAAATACAAAATTAGGCAGGAATTTGAATATCCTGCTTAATTAAAAGTAGATAAATTCAATCACAGTCCAGAACTGTAGATTATAGTGTTTCTTTGAAATATGTCAGAAAGGAATGAATTATAAATCTGAAAAAAGTAGTGGAAATCTTGAGGAGATTTTTTCTGCAGTATCTTGGAACAAGACTCAATTTTGCTGTTATGTTCTAGAAGCATTATAATATTTGAGGTGTAATTCTCCTATTGTGAACTTAAAACATTTAATACAATGTATCATGCTTGCTAACAGCATTGTTTTTCAGTCCCAGGAAAGTCATTTAAATCTACTTTTATGATTCTGGAAAATATCTGATATTTAGATTGGCTGAGCAAATGCAGACATTTTTAAATTGGCTTGAATATCTTTCTGTAAGATAACAGTTGGCTTTCAATAGATAAAGCTGAGTAATTAGGCAATCATGACAGAAAKTAGAACTATACATCTGAAACATGCCATTTAATTAACTTCCACATTTGGAAATATTGTAAAAAAGTAAATAATTTTGTAGACCTCCTGATTAAAAATGGTTAAAAACCGGTAAAATCCATTATGCATCAATAGATGTACCAATAACATTACATTAGCAAATGTGGAAAGCTGCCTTTGCCAGACCTGTCTGCATTTTCTTGGGAACTGTTCCTAGGCATGTCAGGCATTCCCAGCTGTAAATTTTGCTGATGATTTTTCTCCCACAGTATGTTGCAGCTTTTGTCTCAATGGATTCACTGAAATGAATTGTCGTTTTGAAGAGATGAACCTTCTGTTCCTAAAATATTTGATTTTTGCAGAGTTTGGACAGATTGCCTACTATGTTTAGGGGATGCATGACCTTTTTTATTTTCCCACTTCAGACTGTTACATAAGGAAATTTCATTGCTTCCTTCCCAACTTAAGATGCATAATGTAAGGCATTTCTCAGAAAACAAAGCCAATGTCTTTTCTGTGGAGCATTTCTCCAATTTAACAAAGAACAAAGGTGCTTTGTGGCACACTTACTACTTCATCTTTTATATTTTAAAATACATACAGTGTATTTTCCTTTTTTTATTGTCGTTATGTGTTTTAACCAATTTTAGGATTTCTGTGTAACATTTTTGAAGTTTCATTTGGGATCATGAAATACAGAAAAGTATGTTGGTATGATGAATTCAAATGACTCCTAAGTCATTGAGTCTATGTATATCATGATTCCTCCTGTTGCAATCTAATTATTAGTCTGCACACTAAAGCTGTTGTCTTGGAGCCACCAACAGACCATTGTTTCTAATAGTTGCTCTGTCTCAGATTAGATAGAAGAATAGATTCTTACAAATKTGATTACATTTGCTCACCATATGTTGTAGGCATAAAAGACATTATTTTTTTTATCTCATTTCAGGTGACTGGATTTCCTGGTTCTTTTGGCTCTTGGGCTCTTTTTAAGTCATTTTGAAGCTTTAGAATTAATTATCTGCTTGCAAATCAAATCGTATCAAAACTCACTCAGTTTTGATGTCCAAAAATGAAACATCCAAATCTAAGTTCATCTTTCTTGGTTTTATTTATAGGCAAAAGAGAAAGAGTTTTCCATGCAGAAAGCAATTAATCTGACCGTAGTCCCATTCTTTGGCAAGATGCAAGGAGACTTGTCAATCTTCACAAACACAGAATTGAAAATCACCTTACACTTAGACATCTGATTTCTMGACTTATGGATTAGATTAATTCCACCCTTCCTGCCAGCATAGTTTGTATTCTTTTGTCACGACGTGAAAATCTTGATTGTTCTCATATTTGTTATTTTCCAGGGAGAAAATGTAACTTTCATGAAAGTCCCGTCTCTTTACTTGGTTAAATGTAATACATATATGATAACTTATATTTGTATAACAGAAGTTCTCCATCCCCCTTCTCAGACTAATTGAAACATGAAAAAATCACTCAGTGAGGATGAAAAGAAAGGGTGACTAAAAGAAAGGGTTTCACAAAGTTATATCCTAAGAAAATCTTAGGTTGTGATGGATAAGGTGTCTCACAAATGTACATAAAAAGAGTTATTTAATTTCTGGAGCGGGCAGTGGGGCACAGAGTTCCGCATGACAACAACAGAAGTTTGTCTATTTGCTGCTGGGAATGTAGGATTTTTCTTTTTTAGCGATTTATTAATTGGTTTCAACACTTTGAAAATACAACTTGTGGGTTTTTTTTTTTTTTTTTTTTTTTTTTAGCTGTTCTTAATTTGGAATGGCATAGAACTAGAAAACTGAAAAACCTCAAGATCTCTTTTTTTTTTTTTTTTTTGCTGTTCTTAATTTGGAATGGCATAGAACTAGAAAACTGAAAAACCTCAAGATCTCTGAGGCCAATACCTAGCTCGCATGCTGCTCATCCCAGTCCTTGTGGAGCACTCTACAGTTAGTACAGTGAGGGGAGACCAACCCATTCCAGACCCATCATGACACTGGAAACCATCTGATGTCCTGTTTCGTAACCTATCAGTTACCTTTGCCTCTGAGACCCTAACAAGGAAAATACATCCCGGCTGGCAGCTGGAAACTGGCTGGCCTTGAGGGTGACAGGACTATAAAAGGGCTCTTGACTCTCTGGTTGGTCAGTGCTTTTGTGAAGATCACTATGGGGCTGGGATAACCACAAGAGAGAAACATCAGCATTCCCAGAGAGGTGGATCAGAGTTTCCTGCAGACGGCAGAGATAAGAGGTGGTCCTCCTGGGACAGGAATGGGAATGAGAAGGAGCAGGAAAGAGCCCTGTAATATGATCATGTGAAGCACTTACTTATAGAAGAGGCTGAAGGATCTCAACATAACATGTTGCAGTGTGGAGAAAGTGAGGAAAAGGAGCTAGATCTAGAGAGCTGCCACAGTGAGACATTGTGCCCTGGTTTCTATTAGATGCCAAGGAAAACTTACTATGTGCAAACTACGTCTGTCAACTGAGTTGTTATAGTCTGGGGCCATGTAAATTCTTTCTTTCAAATAATAAATTATTCTTCAGGACAGGGATTTTGAAAGTCTGGGGTATGGTATTTGCTTCTTTCTCTRGTGGCAGAGGCAGGCTACAGACACTTTGAAATACCACAGGACGTTTTTGCACTGGCATTTATTTTTCAGAGCAGTCCAAGCAGCCTAAATCCCAGTGGGATGCAGCTATACTTAAATGGGAATGCTTATACTGGCATACCTTATTCTGGTCAGGGAAAAAGAAAACCTCTCCCTGTATAAAGCTCATTGATGCTATACATGTGATCTTTCTGCCCAAATTTAGATGCAAATTAATTTGTCAGTTATCTTGGRCTTCCTTTTAGTCAGTGGCAGAACTATCAGTATTTCAATATATATATGTAAGATGTCTGAGACAAATCAGAGAAATCACCCTGCATTGACTTTACAAGCTGCTTAACACAAATCAGATTTAGACATACAGCTTTCAGATGTCTACAATGCAATGAAATAAATACAACCGTATATATCCACACTAGGACTTAAATCATTACAGTCGYCTTGGTGCAAAATCGTGAATTCAGTCAAGAGAGCTGGGTTTCTTTCCTAATGTAAACCAAAGTTTAGACCTAAGGCAAATGACAGAGACACTGTGGGAAAGGATAATGTCACACTGTAAGAACAGCAGGTTGGGTACTTATGTGAGTCTGCTAACTCTGTGGTAGAAATATTATAGTGATAAATATCTGGTCACTTTTTAGTACACACCCAGAATACAACAGTTAATAACATGTTTTGGGTAAGTGGTATACAATTAGAAACTGTCCAGATAATGCAGCTGATAATTTGAGAGCCATATTCTTTATAAAACAAGCCATRTATTTATTCACCGGGCAAGTGCAGTTGAATTTTTACTTCAGTGAATATATTTCTGATTTTTATGAAATGTGTAATAGTGAATTTAGAAAAAAMCATAATTTTCCAAGAGAATTCTTCTCCATCTGTACCCTAATAGTGAAGAAATCATTGAGTAGAGTATCAATTAACTYCCGGTGCCTTGGGAAAAAGGCTGTGTGTGTTAGAAGGTATGCCCACTCATGTGGGTTTTGGAAGAGCTTTCTAGTGCAAAACTCTTTGTAATGCATTTGGACTYTGGAGATGACCTTCAGCTGGTAGAACAAGAGCAGTGTGAACTGCATGGATGTTGTTCGCAGTGTGGGCACACCACAGAGCAGTGGTGAGCTGTGCTGAGGCAGGGATGTATGGCAGCACAAGGCCCTTGCTGGGAGGAATACTATCGGCCCTACTCAGGCTCACACTAGGCAGAAATTACAGAGGGTCTGTACTGTCTAAGAGATGAACTCAGTCAATGGGCTCTTGACTTTTAATGGTAATAATTATAAGTAGCATTTGAGATACGTATCTTGAATATGTCCTTGGGATTTTTTGCTCCATCAGCAATCTAAATTTTTTAAATGAGCTTTATAACTCTGTTGGTGAAAGGTGAAGGGCAGTTTTAAGCCTAAATTAAATTACACTCTCCCAAAGTTGAGTGGYATTGCCAACCATTTCCATCTTCATCCAGTTCATAAATAGTTACTTGCATGGCTCAATATGAACATTATTTGTGTGTACATTCAGTTACTAAGGTGATGACTGGATTGCAGTTGCTTGAAAAGATGCCGTGGAGAAGAGCTTTGCTTTTAGGAATTGTACATATGTGCACACTTAGTCCACCCCAGTGGTGCAGAGATGTGCATTAGCTTAAGTCTCAGTGAAAGACATATAAGTGAGTCACCTTACTTCATATTAGGGGTGAATTGAAAACATGTACATGGATAGTTGGCATGGTTAATCTGACAGGCAATAACTTGTTAAGCTGCCACAAYTAGATCGTATGACAGAGACCAAAATGTTTGGCCTGCCATAGGCCTAGATTGACACCCAGCAGCCTTTGAGATGGGGTCAGCGTACCTTTGTTCTGATCTGCAAAGTGTATCCCTGGGTATGTATGCAGTATTTCTGGACCTTTTCAATTCTGGGTGTGCATGTGMAGTCATCACAGCACACACTGTCCTGTCTGTATGACAGTCCACATGATTGTGTCCTATGAGAGCTCTGCTCCCAGCCTTGACAGTACGGAGAACCTGCCAAGGAGTACTGCTACAAAATGKTTAGGCAGGAGAGAGTCCTGTCTGTTGCTGAGATGGCAGAAATGTGCACAAAAATGAAGTATGTTGTTGCCTATAACTTTGTCATGTGACTRTTCCTTTAAAGATGAGCAAAAGCATGGATAAGCACTACTATGAAAGCTGAATCTTCTATTTCTTATGTTTCTTGAAAGGTCTAGATTTGTCATGCATCTACTGGGCCACATTATAATGGCCTCCCACTCTGCTTATCTATATTTTCTTCCTATAGAAACTAGAGTTTGTGGGGGAAAAAAAGGCAGAGAAAATGATCTCTATTCATGTCTTTTCCTTGTATGTCAGAGTGCCAATAACATGCCCCAAGTCTTGATGTGCCACACGTCAAGACAAGACATGCCTGGTAGGCGCCTGCRATTTGCAAAACCCTGCTGGTTCCCACAGTAGAGACACAGGTTGAAAGAGCTGTTTGAGCAGATTGCAGAAGCACACAGGGGCCAAACCTAACACACGTATCTGGACTAGAGAGTAATGATCAAGGGCTGGAGAAATAAAAATTGTTTTATGATGAGTGTATTGTAATAGCAGAAACTGCCTCAGTTCCTTCCCTTTATCCACTCTGCCCAAGCTGTCTGAGTGCTTCATGTCTTTTATTGCAGCACATGAGGAAAAAGAAGAAAAGAAAAATTCTGTGTTGAGCTCTTGCTCACTGAGTTCATGTTGAACTCACTGGGATCTGATGTACTATTCTTTCTCGAGCTTATAGACCCTGAAATATAGTGGAAGCTATGCTTCTAAATTCTCAAAAAAAGGCTTATTAATCGTTCTTCTAGGATATTGTGCAAATATACAAGTTTATTGACAGTTACCAATGTGGGCTAGATTTTTAATGGATGTTTAGTTCTTACCTGTCAAGAACAAAAGGCCTAACCATGTTTACACATCAGGCTGCTGGTGACCTCTACTTTCCATCTGGTAATGTTTGACATGTAGTCTCAGTGTTTTGAATTTTTGCTTAGCAGGTTGAGTGCTACACCATAATTCTTTTATAAATATTCTTCATAGTTTAAATGTTAATTGGAGTTTCTTTGGGGATGTTGAGATTTAAATGCCGCTGATACAGCTTTGCATAGAGCAAAGAAAGAATAAGGACAGTGTGAAATATATTTTGGTACTGGATCAGAGTAAAAATACAGAGCGTTACCAAACCTAGACTTGCATAGGGCACCACAGAAGTGTGTAGATTAGCATCCGTACAGTAAGATGGTTACCTTGCAAGGCAGACAACAACTTAATAACTTAATAAAACCCTCATCAATCCACATTAGCTATTTGCTATTAGGAAATACTGGATATTGTTTTCTATAACCATTCTTTATGAAGCACTTGTTATGATAACAGTCAAGTTATTATTCTTCAAGTTATAACTTCTTCTTATTTGGTAAATCTTGTATACGTGGATGAGATATTAYTTTTCCATGGGTATGTTTATATGAATTGCAGCCAGTGCCTCTACCTAGAAAACTATGTCAATGTAATGCAATGTCATGTAAGGTTTTGTTTAGGTTCTTATATAATGCACGTCACCATCTGAATATCTTCCAGAAGTGCATTAAGTAAGGGTTGTCATCTGCTACATAAGGTTTTCTGTCTGCCCTCCTCTCCAAAGATGACTTTTGTSCAGTTTTCATTTACGGTGTCTTTTAATAGAATGTAGAACATTATCTGTATCCTCTGTGAACTAGGTACTTACATGATTCACATCCGGAGTAGAAGATAGTGAGCTTTGTGGTGGGGATTGAGTCCAATGGGAACTCATCCAAAAGTCTTGGGAAGGCCTCTGAGAAGGTTGTTTCCTGTATAGCTCTCCTTGGGAGATGAATAATTCCACAGTGCCTGAGCGATGAAGCTGCTGTCTAGTCTCCCTTATCCTGTCTCAATCTCTAGGTGACCTTTCATGTAAGAGTCCAGGATCCCAGCCCTCTGAATGCCTTAGGAGCATGGATGCAACACTGAAAGTAACACTGCAAATGGAATTCAGTTCTTAGATGTGCGCCCATTCAGGGCTGTCTCTCACAGCGACTGCATCTTGTCCTTGCTCATTTATAATGTGCTTTTAATGTGATGAGGGGGTAAGCAGGACCCACGTTAGGTGCCCCTGAGAGGACACAATAGATGAAGAAAGTGYTGCTGTGTGACCTGCCTCCTGTCCCTTCCTTCATCCATTCCAGCTCTTCTAGGCTGACATATAACAGTGAGGCTCCAAAGTTGATAGTTAAAGCTGAAACAGTGCTTGCTTAAATAATTATGAGGGTATCCCAAGCCCTTCTGATTAAGCATTACAGCTGCTGGGGTCTTTGTCTTTGGGATTTTTCCCCAGTTGGATATTTCTTTTGAACTGAAATAACTCGAAAATCTCTTAGGAGTTGAGCTGTCTGGAAAACATTTTGATCAAATTCCAGCCCAGTTTTTCCAAGTGTGTTTCTTTTGCCTTTCACTTGCTATTTCCTGATAACTGTTTATCCAAAACACCACCTGCTGTCAAGGGTAGTGTTGGCCACTTGAAACGTCTCTGTGTCCGTGAAGCAGCTGTACCTATTAGGCTTAATTTCTGCTCTGAATTACCAAGTGTATGTAATTTAAAACCCACTCTTCTTCCCTGCCCTCCCACTGCCACCAGTCGTCTCATTTCGTCTGTGTGTAGTGATGGAATTAGGTTGCCAAGAACCAGGAAGGCTTGTGTGCTCTGTACCAAATTTAACACAATATATGTACAGCTTATGCAAGAAGGCTGTCTGATTTTCTGTCATAGCATAAAAAGCTGGAGTCTGTTTGCTTCATGATTAACAATACTGACTACTAATTTCCATTTGTTTAGAGAAGAAGAAAAAAAAAAGAGAGAAATGAAGCCTGAGTTTGGGACGCATTGCAGTGCACAGTACCTTCTAATAAATCCTATAAAATCCCAAAACAGCCTGGAGCTTGGGCCAACATGCATGCAAACACACAGGCTTTCCTACCGTGTGGCTCCCCAAGGCTGAGAAGACTGAATCAAAATGAAATTAAGAATATATATCTATGATAGTGTGCTAAATGTGCTGTATATGTGAATCAAGAAAGGAGCGATGACAAGAGAAACTGGATTTGTGGGGAGTACAAGYGGACTGCCAAATAACAACAGGCCTTGATATAATCAGAAACTGTTTTTCTTTTAATTTCCTCATACTTTTTTTTCCCCCCGCTTGACTGCCGGAGATCCCGAAGTGCTGTGGAACAGGAGAAGGGTGTCAACAGAAAGTTTGAACCTGAGCTGTCAACAAGCTGGCTGAAAGGTGTGGCTGTCACATCCACTGAATATTCTGGAGCTGTCATGAGAAAGTTTTAATTTTCTGCCAGTGCAGCCTGATTTTATTTTGAACATTTTTGAGGCAATAGAAAACTTTTGTCCAGTAAGTTGTATCAGCAGCAGGAAGAATCTGGGAGGACTGTTGCAACTATTTGTTCCAAATGACCTACATAGCTCTTTTTTCTTCTTTTGGCAATTACCCTTGAATGCATTTCAGTTTCAGAGAGCCTTGAAGTAATCTTCACAGTTGTATTTGACCAACGGTTTGCAGGAACTTCCCACCATTTGTAAAGGAGACTTTTTTAAAGTACAGTCAGCCCGATCATGGCAAAGTTAGCAGCCTGCCCCTCCAGAAAATCCTGACACTGGCTTAAAGATCGTGAGACTGGAACACTCACAAGACAGTACTTAAAGCTGAATTTTATAAGTTACACTATGTTGCTTGGTATTCTGATCAGAAGCTGTCCTCTTTATTAACTTCTTTTAATGGAGAACCCTCCGTTCTTCTCTCCTTCCCAGGTCCAATATATCTTCTGTCAACCAAGTTTGGCAATAAGAGTGAAAATACTCTTTTCTCCCSCTCCCCAGAATTTTGTTAGAACAGAATGCTAGCCCTTGGAATATTTCTGAACAGCTCATAAAGGAGAGGGAAGTATGGAAAGGCCAGCTGGAATTTGGCTTGAATTCCGTGAGACTGTTTCAAGCAGGTTTTTACATTATCTGAAGAGCCTGAAAACTGGCTTACTCTGCTTTCCTGGAACAAAACTCTTGATTTTTAATACTATCTGGGGCTATGACTAAAGGTTACATCTGGCATCAAAGTCTGTGGCACTTCCTTACCCCCCTGAAAATCTCTGAAACTTGCCTTGCAAATAATATACATCATAAACTTGGCAGAGGAGAGATGCCACAGTTAGATGACAGATCTGCTTTTTGAAAACGGACTCACTATGCATTCCCAAGGGACATATCCTATTAAAAAAATACAAGGAAAACAGGAGTATATCAAGAATAGTGGATGTGTGTTTCAGAGGCACCAATCTGTGCCAAGAAAAACATTGTACTCATGCTTCCAGCTTAAGACCATGTTTGAAAAGTGTTTTAAGAAGCTTTCTACTGCAGTTTTAATTTAGTGCCAGTGTGTTTTTTCAGGCTTTCAGGCTTCTTATTTTTTACATATGAACAAAATATTGAGAGTACAGAATTAAGAAAAAGAATTGCTAATAGCGCAAAACGTGTTATTCCATTGAAAAGCACATGYCCTAGAAGAAAGAGAAAGGAAAATATTGCAGAGATTAGATAAAGAGAATCTAAAACAGAGAAATAAACCAATTGTATTTGTTTGAGATATAGATAAAGTATTTATCAAGCTGATATTGATCGGAAAGCTCAAAAAGGAATTAGGCTCTTTTGTAATAGTAGTAGTCAGCTGGTAACTGGTAATGAAAACCTGTGTTTTAGTTACCTAAGATTATGCCTAGGAGTCTTCACTGCAGTGGAACAGATACTGTCTCTTTAACAACATTACCCAGCAGCTTCTGCTGGCTATACACGACATGAGATCTATTTGCTGAATATTGTTCCCTGGAGCAATTATTAGCAGCACAGGAATGACACAGAATTGGTCAGAGCAAATAAAAATAAAGCCTTCTTCAGAACGCATTATTACGGATAATCAGTGCAAATTGCTGAGAACCTTACGTGAATGAACGTGAAGARCAAAAGGGATAGGAGTAAAGCTGTGTAGCTCTAAGTGAGGTCTGACCAAAGGTGACATAGAGAATATTTAGCTGATCTGGACAGGAATGAAGCAGCCAGCTGAACTGAGTACTGCTCAGAAAGGAAAATAAAGGCTTGTGTTTCTTCTGCATTGCCCTCTGTCCATTAGCTGTTAACAGCTCTACCTGGATGCCTGCTTAGCCCATTACTTGGGTATTTGTTTCGGTTTTCTGGAAGTTAGTTTTCCCACCAGCAAGGAGCAGTACAGAACTCTAGGAAGTAAATCTATATTGAATAACAAGTAACCTAAACCAGCTGCAAAGCAGGAGGGAAGCTGCACCTTTATTCCTTCTGTGCAATATGCTGTCTGCCCTGGCCATCTAGACCTCTCCAGTTTTCTTCTTTTTTTTTTTTTTTTTTCCTTTGCAACTGTTTTTATCTCATGGCAGCATATTTTGTTTCTTTATCTATCTATGCATGATAATTTGAGCTACAAAGCAGGGTATTATTCTGTGTAATTGGTTCCATATGCTCCCAAAGATTAGAGGAACCCACTTCTGGGTTTTAGGTGGTGATATTTGTGATGTGCTGAGAGAGATGGGTTGCAGCTCTGGGTTGAGCCCCGTTRGATCTGGAAGCCTTGAGCACTCTGTTGAACTGCTCACAATAGAACAGAAGTTTAGCTTGTCCTGTCTGCACAACGATTTTGCAAGGTGATAGAAAACAGCAACAGTGGGGGAAGCAGAATTGCTTATGTGAGTATCCTTTAAAAAACTACCTTATCCTGCCCCTTACACTACTAGGAATAGTAAGCAAAAAAAAAAAAAAAAAAAGATCTAATTTCAAAACCTTTCTTTTGAGAGGTAATGAATGAATAAAATAAAGGCTTTCAGATTAATGCAGTATCATATGAGGAGCAGGAGGAAGTCATATTTCCTAGCATTAGGTATTTGATGTGTGCCTTCATGATGGTCTTAGCCAATCTAGCTGTTGAAAATGCTATGTTCTAAGTCGCTGGAATTGTCAGCTAGGCTGTATAGCCTTCCTCTACAGGTAGCAGAACAGGAAAACATTATTAGTTCTTTAAAAATATATATAAGATAATGTTTTTTGACCAATAAGATAATGTTTTTTGACCAGAGGAGTTTATTAGTTCTTTAAAAATATATATAAGATAAACTCCTCTATGAAAATGGAGTGACACTTAATTGGCACCTAATTAAGCAGAGGCACTTAATTTCTGCTTCTTTCATTTCTCAGGGATATCATTTTATTCCTTTCATTGTCCTGAACCGTCCTTACCTGTTTTTCACATTCCATTCCTTTTGCTGCTACCTTATGATCACTGGAGCAGCACTTCATTATTCGGCTTGTCACAGGAGAACCAATTGATTTGCAGTAGGAAATAGCACTTACTAATTTTAAACATCAAGGCAAGCTGTTGTCTGCATACAAGACSGCTTTATTGTTGTGATCATTTATTCATTGCTCCTCTGAAGTACTGGGAGCTTTGCAACACATCTTGCTAGACATGCTGTCCACCCTTTGGATGCTGGTATTTTGGAATTCTACTGAGAATGAAATGGTTGATCTACTCTTGGATCTTGACAGAATATATTCTTATTTTTCTTTAATAAGAAAACACAATCTGATCATCCTTCTCTCTAAGAATCTGAAAAAGTGTGCATAGCAGATGTGAACAATTTCAATTCCCTTATTCTGCTAATCGCACTGCATAGGAATACTTACATATTTTACTATCTGATTGCCTTCTTCACATAATGTAATTTACCACCACAGCTGGGTATAATTGCTGCAGGAAAGCTACTGCGAAACAAAAAGTATACATTCTTTTTCAAGGTGGTGATAAGCCTCATTCATGGCTTCCAACAGCTATTGCCAGCCATTAATAATGTAATGTATTTGAGTCTACAGGGAGCTGATGGCAGAGCGATTAGGGCACCTGAACACAGAGCCAGAGCTGTGAGCATCAGGCCTGCTCCACGTGTGTGCTGCTGGTTGTTCCTGCTGTAAATGGGGGTTTAGTCATTTGGGCTGAAGGGGAAGGTGCCTGGGGTAGTGCCAACAGCCTCAGACCCATTTCTGCTGCAGTCAGTGAAGTGGGCACACTTTAGCAGTGCCAATCCTGGGACCATCCCCAGGGTCAGATGGGTGCTGGACGTGTTTGTAGGAGGTGCATATCAGTGCCCTCTTATRGATGGAGTCAGCAGTGGTCAGGGTTATATCATTCTGCATCAGCAAGGTGCAGGGTGTGCGTTAGAGACCTAAAAAGATTTTGTAGACAAAACRGTGCAGCCTTAGCTTACACAGCAGTGAAAGTGCTCTGGTATTGTGGAAAGGGGAAAGGCACAGTTTAAATCACACAATGGCTACAATGACACAGTGGTCCAAAACTAACTGTTTTTAATATCCCTTGCGATTTTCTGTTGTACCCTATTGGATATAAAGGATGTCAGTCCCAATATCTTCACTGTGTTTTGCTGAGCAGACCCCAAAGCTTAATCTTGTTAAGCATTGCCACCTGCTACCCTCTTACCTAAATGTACAGACTGTCCTTCAAACCTCTCATGAGAACGAAAATYAAGATTAGAAGAATGATACTATTTGCAAGAAATTGTACTATTTGCAATAGAAATAAATATTAATATTAAATCTGATGGAGTCACCTTTGGTTAGTGTAGTCAGCCAAAAAAAGAGCTCAGCTTCTGTGTTAAGGGGGAGAGACCTAAAGTCGCTGTGCAGACTGTAGATCATACTCAGTGACRTGGTCAGAAGCAGAGTTACCAGCTTTCAGTTTGGTCCTTCAGCCTGCATGCATCCATAGTAAGTCAGTAACAGAAGTATTCTACTTGGTCCTATYGATAGCTCTTTAATTACCCACTTGTAAAATCTTTTAGTCGTAAAAACACAGCTCCTGTGAGGTCTTGAAAATAAAAGCACATTGGAGCTGAAAGTTCCTGAAATAGGACTTGTTAATTACATTTTATATTAGCCCTGAATTATTTTTGTAGGCCATATTTTGCTCAGTGTGTATAACTTCTTCCACTTGTGCAGGACATTCAAACAGACAACTCTTTCCATGTTCGTATTCTTTAAGTATGTTTACATTATGGTATCCACAATACAAGCTGTGTTATTTAGCTATGATTTGTTAMTGAAGTCATTTGTTTTTGTTTTCATTACCTAATTGGGGAAGGACAATTTATAATTAGCAGGATGAGTCTGACTTTCTGAAAAGGCAATAATTTGTGGGATATGATTTAGCAGTGAAATAGAATTGGAATATTTTCACTTTTCTTAATTATACAGGCCTTGTCCATAGAATCAGTTCTAGAAAGCTAAATTACTCTTAAAACTTGGAGGAGACTAATTTTTAAATCCCATATTGTATTTCTGCAGAATAAATGCAACTATGCTCAAGATATTACCCATGACAAGCACCATTAGGACGGAGTTTTATTTATTTAAGACCGTCTGCAACGTGTGTATGACGTGTCTGTTACGTATCCAGACATCTTTGATCTACGACTGTGGCTCTYCCAGCCACCCATAGGTTTGAACCTGCAATCAGTGATATATCTGTAGGCTGAGACCAAAGGTTTGACTCAGGGTTTTGCTTAATGCCACTCCTTGCTCTCAATGCTTCTTTTCTGTTTATATGGAACTGCTGGAATATACTGGGGATTTTTACCATTAGGAGAAGGAATTTTATTCCTTCTTCCACCTTTGGTAGGACTGGAAATCTTTCTAGGATACATTTAATGTCAAAGTTAGGATTATGTTGAGAATCAGGACTAATAGGAGACCTCAACTCTTGCTGGGTCTATATGGGAATGTTGTACTCTTTTTAGGAATACTCTACTTAAATCTGGTCCTACTTAAATCTGGTCCTACTTAAATCAGTGGTCAATGTAATTTTAAATATATGTTCAAGCATCAATATTGGGTTGGCTTTATAAACAGTCTCAGACACTTTAAACTTTGGTTCAGTCCATATTCAGCTTTCAACTTGTGTTTTGAACTCAGGCCAGCAGGACTGAGAGACTGAGATTTGTCTCCAAAATGACAGAGGAATGCATGTGGCTTCTCACTGGTCTGAGGCAAATATGAGCACCTGAGCAGGGCTCTCAGAGCAGCCTTGACCTCTGTAGGGCTCCTACAGAAATGATAAACTAGGCATCTGCATGAATTATCTTCAGAAGGTGCTTATTGCTCTTCGTGGACTGCACAGAGAGACTGGTATGATTTGACTTCTAATTAAAACAAATATTAAATATCTGTTGCTAGATGGGATGAATCTGGCCTTTTCTCCATGATGGCAGTAGCACTAATAAAGCTCAGTAGTCTGATATTTAAGTGTATCAGCAGGAACTTAGTACTGCTATGGARTTTGCACAGGTTGAATTTGATCAGAGGTAGCTCTCCATGCCAGTTATACTGAATAATATCTTGAATCTTTCTGACAAATGTGGAAATACTGTGAAAACAGGAAAGCTGGACCCAAGGTACGTAGGTTCATTCCAGATTTGTTTGGGCTTGATATAATAATGAAGAAAGTGTCTTTTCACAAAATGTTGGGTGGGGAAACCATGAGTTCTGTAGCTCAGCCAGTCTGGTTATTTCATCTGGAAAATTCTGTTCTTTTATGATTTGTYCAGTCTAGGTTCTCTTTTCTAGCAGATTCACCTGGCTCTGATACATTTGGTAGCGTTTTCCAATTGAGTTAAGTGAGTGTGAAAATAGATACTAGGCAATACTTTTTGTGCCTTTTAATTTTATCTACAATTTTGAAAGTTGGTTGCCTCACCCTTGCACTCTTGTTCTSCTCACAGGAGAGGAAATTGTAGCTGTAAAGGGGCATTAAATGAATCTTCTGAGGGCTGGGCTTGGCACACAGCTGATTAATCAGCACTCTRGCAGACAGACATTTTCCTCCTCCTCCTCCTCCTCCTTCTTTTTCCTTCCCTCCTCTTGGCTGCTTGTTTTTGTCTGTCTCTCTCTGCTAGCACAGAGTAAGACTGCAGAATTAAGTAGATAAATAATAAGAGTGGGGCATTTTTCCAGCTAAAAAAAAAAAGTAGAATTACTATGTTGGATGCCCAGGTTATATTTTGGCTGCATCACTTCCTTATGAGACTATATAAATGCCTATGATGGGAGGGCTCTGCAATGGCCAGGACTGGTGTTGAAGTAGGAATAGCTTTAGATGGCAAAAGTATCATGGCTGGAAAATGTCTGGTCACAGTTCCAGTCCCAGGAAAGTGCTTGAAGAGTGAGGGAAGCCTGATCGAGTGACCTGACACAGTGCGCCCAGTGCCTTGAGCTGGCGATTGGACTAGTGTCTCCAGAGGTCTCTTCCAACCTGAAGCTTTCTAAATAGAAATGCCAGACAACTCTTTACTTGTGCTATCTGTGATAGCCGTGCTACCATCCCTGTTCTTCCCTGACCAGAGACAAAGATATATGAATTACATATATATATATATATGAAATATTTCATAACTATATGAAATACCTCAGTTTCCTTCTTTGCTGCTGTGATGCTGGTGAACAGAGTGATGTTAATCTTCAGATATCTGGCTTAATGGGGGAGGTACAGGGGAAAAAATACAGTGCGGCTCTTGCTCTAGCTACATTACTGCAGCTATCAGAGAAAGTGCTGAAGCACAACCTGGCCACCAGTCTGAGGCCTTACCAGCGGATATTTTAGCTCTGGTCCTTTCCAATAGGATGCTATTCAGCAAAACCAAGGAGATCCAGGGCCAAATTGCAGTACAGTGAGCAGTGCTCTAGGTGCTGTGTCTCATGTGTTCCACAGGCTACACAGTTTTGCTTTTCTGGAAATTATTTCTCTTTAATAGATGTGCAAGTATTTATAAGAATGTGGAGGACTTGTTTTAAACCAGAATTTATTTCAATTAATATAAATATGCAAAGGAAACTGATTCCAAACTGACATATATATACTCAAGCAAGTATTTGCAAGAAATGTTGCAGGCAAATACAGCTCAATTGTTTTGGCATCTAGGGGAGGATTCATTGACTAAGCCAATGGAGAGAAATAGGTACTTTGTAAGGCATGAGTCACCCCACTGGAAGGTAGACATACAAATTGTCAGATGAGTTGTGCTCCAAAAATGCCTGATTCGCTACACTACATTAAAACGGTTGTCTAGACTAGCTCAGTTTTACATCTTTATGTTAAATGTATCCAAAGTTCTGGCAAGGTAAATCTTACCCCTGGTTTACTATAGGTCTAACTTCTTCAAGGTTTTACCTGGGATGTGAGAACCTCGTGTCTTCACTGACAGACCAATATGAGTGTGCTTAGCCCTGATGCATACTGAAGAGAGTTCTTGTGACCAGGGCAGACAGACACACAGCAACGCCAGGGCAAGAGGGACATCAGCCTCACAGATGCCTCCTGAAGGGTGCTACAGCTTAAGGAACATACATACAGGGACATGTAAGGGGATGCCAATAGCTGTTGCTACCCAGACACAGGGTACACAGACACCTGGATGTCCCTGGTGGCAGCTGACAGGAACATGTAAGAGGGAGAAGCTCCACAGTTGGAGGATCCARGGAGGGATATTCCTAAGATTTCCTGAGACAGCTCAGCCTGCATTTCTTGCATGTCAGCAAGCACTGCTCACAGGCGGCGAGTTGCATTGCTTACAGGCCCACAGCAGACTGCTATCCGCAGCACGGCAGGGATCTTTTGGAGGAGCTGTGCTTTGGAGAAGCATCGTGGAGGGACAGAACTCACCTGGGCAACTCCAGGACACAGTCTGCTGGGTGATTTGCTGGTGGCAGACCTAATCCCAGCCAAGATGCTACCCCAGATGGCCCCCTTCTCCTTGGCAACACAGCTGCTCTTAATACCATGTGGGAAAGAAGCTGATGCCACTGAAGTATAATGCACTCTTTATTATTTTACTGCTCTCAGAAGTATTTTTGCTGCCAGATGTCCACCCATGGTGAAGTTCATACAACAATCCTTGCAARCCACTGTTTCCTTTGAGCTTCATGAGCTGGGCTGTAGTTGCAGTAGTAGTTTGCTTATCATCAGTAACCTTGCTGTAGAAACTGAGACCAGTCTAAGGAAGGAGGATTTGCTCTTTAAGGAAAATCTGTGATTGCAAATTACTGATTGGCATGATATGTGTTTATTGCTTGAGCTAGAGAGGGCAAAAGCTCTTGGGCTTGTTGTCYAGGTTTTGTGACTTTATCTGGAGATGACTGACTGCTGCTCCTGGTGCTGTGCTTTGCCTTGGAAGTGCAAGGTGCCTCTAAATTATCTCCTAAATCACCTCACTTTACATCACAGTAACAGTCTGTGGTCTGAACAGGGCTAATTCATATTGATTTATCAGCAGCTTAAATGTCCATGGCTTTTTTTTTTTTTTTAACCACCAGTTCCATTTACGACATTCCCAGTTGTAGGCAGAGTCCTTAGCTTTGAACATGGGAAGATCCAGCATTCTGCAGGGCATTGCTAGACATCCTTCCTTCTCAGCTCAGTCGTCTTTCCTCAGGGACTTTCTTAGATCTTCTCTCCAATGGTAGAAACATTCAATCTGATGAGYTGGTTTTCCTTGTGCTGGGAAGATGTGTACCAACTGCAGATATATCTCCCCATTCATACCCTGGTAGCCCATTGAGATAAATACTTGAAAAATTTCCATTGTCTTTCATTTCCACTCACTTAACAGGATCATAACCTGTTCTTATCCCTTTTAACTACTCGCACAAGAATTCAGGAACACTGTGACACAATAACTATAAAAACATTGCAGAATGTTCCCGCATTTTCTATACAGTGGCTAAGAACAAAACTTACAAATTGCTGTGTTATTATGTACTGCAGGGAAGAATATTGCCTGTTGTGTACTGGCCGTGTCCTTAGGGCTACAGAAAGCTGTGTCCTGACCCAGTCTTTCTTCTCAAGATGTAGCCACTTCAAGTGGTTCTCAGCTTCAACCCTCTACTTTCCTCCTTTGTCCCACACTCTGCCTTTGATTCCTGCACTGTCCCCTCAGCCCTGCCTCTCCAGCTGTGCATGGGGCAGTGCATTAAACCCTATCACTGAAATAATCAGAGCTGAAAGGCACTTTTGGAGAGTAGTTTTTACTCCTAGTCACTGATGTGGAATGCTAAGTGGCACTGCAGTTGACAGGACGTGCAGAAAAAGTGGCTTTAGCCAGACAGGCATTTCTCTGCTGGCTTTGCCCTGCAGAAGATAAAGATTCATGGAACTCCACCTTTCTAAAGGGAGTCTTCAAAGGGGGCTTCAATGTAGTAATGGATCCAGGGGATCTGCTAAGTGATGCCTTGTGGAGATGGTGGAGCAGAATGAGAAGAATGGGAAGAAAGGTGGAAATGATTACATGAAAACTTAGTGTGTTCAGGCCACTTGGCCAGTGCTGTCAGAATGGAAACAGGAACACTGATCTTTATCAGGAAGAGAGGGATCAAATCAGAGGAGTGTGTTGAAGGACATGTCACATCTTTTATTAGACAGCAGTGGCTGGAGAATTGCAGACAAGCTTCAAGATGCAGCAGCTCTTTGGTGATCTAGTGATGGGCTTGTGTTCCTGAGAATCTGTTTAATCATTTTTTTTTTCCCAATGTGGCATTGATCTAGTAAGGGRTAGAACTTCCCTTGCAAATTTAGCCTTACTTATGTTCTGAGAACATCACARCTCCATCAGCAACACCATTACATCCAGAAGTAGTTACCAAATTAAATTGGAGCACCAGCAGTGGAAGAATTGGAGGAAAATTCAAAGGCTTCTCTGCTTTCACAGAGATATTATTAAAAACAGGCCCTTAGCTGCCTCATGCAGTCTCTGTTCAACAATAGGTCTTATATTCTCAAGAGTTCTTAGAGAACAAAAACAGCTTAATGACTGAAATATTTGCCTTTTTTTTTTTGCATAGCGAATTCCAGCTCAGCTTTTTCCAAAATTCGTTTCACATGAGGAGACCTATCAGTCTGTTACTTCATGCATAATTTTCCATGGTCTTTGTTGGATAAACCACTTCAAGCTAAATATGACCATCAACATATATGTGTCAGAGCTCTAGCCCAAAGCTTGCCATGATACAGACACTGCATAAAGGAAGTCTTCCCTATGATCACACACTGTCTTTGTGTTTCCCACTTACTGGAGAATATATGATTTCAGAGAATGCTGATTTGCAATTTCTTCAGGAAATTGTAGTGTTCACTTAGATAGTATCTTTAGTCTGAATAGATTAAGCTCGCTACTGAAAAGATAGCCACAATTGAAGTTAATTGTACAGTTTCTGGAAACGATAAAAGAAGAGATGTTTTCTTTTTGTAGTCAGTCCACCCACTCATGGAATTAGCCAGCTTCATATCCTTGCTTTCTCACACCACAAACCAATGGGGAGAAAACAGTAATTTTTGACTCATTTTTGAAGTGCATGAGGGAAGAGAAGGATGTTATTCTATACAGCTTTATTCAACAGTGAATTTAGATTGAACTCCAGTTTTCAGTTTCTCACAAAGAAGACTACTACATCTATCCTGAGAAATATCCCAAGAACAGGTTTGCTATGTGTTTTCTGGGGACAGATTCTTGTAAAAACAAATGCCCACATGGCACACATCATTTAAGCAGAGATGCTTGAATAACAAACTGCCCCTGCTCTMTTCTCTCAGTTATTCACTGCTGTTCTTACAGAAACCTCTCCACAATAGTAGCACAAGCATTGACCTTGTGGGGAACTATATTGAAAAATTGCCATTTTTTCCCCCAGGGTTGCTTTCAACTGGATCAGTTCCCTGGTTTGGTTCAGCATGTGGCCACACAAATATTTATAATGGCACAATACAGCTGGCGATCTGGGAGATGATGGGAAAATGGAAGAAAGCSGGGACTGTTTTATTGGCAACAGTTGCTGACTTCAAAGAATACCAAACTGTATCCTAAAGAAGAAAGGGATAGTAGTGGGATGACACATCGAGAAGGGGGTTGAGGCATGTGCATTATTCCCCAGAAATGAAAATGCAGCTTCACGTGCCAAATGGTGCAACTGCAGGAAGGGAAGTTCAGTTAATACAGCCAGTTTGAACGAAAGCATTTTGCAGGCAGGGAGATTTTCAGTATTTCAGGCATCCTGAAACTTCACTTTGAGGGATTTGGGAAGGAGAATGTGCAGATGGTGGATGAAAACACCTGCAAAAGTAATGGATTTGCATGCACACCTCCCTACACTCTCTTGTGATCTGTAGGATTTGAATTTAAATCCTATGGGAGATYCTTTTGGATAAAACTACTGGTCTCCAAGTGTGCATATATGTGTGTGCATATGTGGATAGGGTGCCTATGAAGGCTTCTTACGTATTTTTCTTCTCTTGGAGCTTCTTCCTGCGGATTTCTTTTGAAAAGGGTTGTCACCAGAAGGAGCCTCTAACTCATACCATTCATTTACTACTCTTTTCTTACCAAGCTGCACTACTGGTAGCAACCGCCGGGCCCTGTCCATTGCTCCATGTATTCTTTCAATGGCAAAACATAACATGGAGAAATCCTCACAGGAGGATGACATGGGGGTGTATGCGCTACTCATTGCCAGTGCTCACCCTGCATTTTGTTACCTGGCACTTGGACTTCCCAGGTCTTTGGTTAGGCACCCTGTCCATACGCCCCAAAGCTGACTTTGCTTGGCCTCAGGATAGCAACTAGCAATTGTTTTTAACAAACAATACACAGGAAGTTTTATGCCAAAACATCTTAATTCCAGTGAATCTCAAATGGAGAGGAGTAAGACTGAATAAATTCATATTTTCTGCTTTTTCAGGCTCTCCTACATTCTCTTAATACTTAATTTTCTTAATACTTAAGAGTTAAATCCCAGTCTAGAAGGCACCTCAAAGAATGTTTCATTTATTAAACCAATTAAATTGTCAGGTATATTGAGAGGTTTACACTACATGTGTGCTTAAACACTTTGTTGGGTGGAGGTAAAAATGGCCACTGTCTCTACTGCAGTCTCAAGCACCCATTCATATCTAATCTTATCTCTGATATTGATACATCTGAGCTAATTTTGAGCTTAATATAACTCAGCTGCCCACAACAGTCTAGATAAGGGGAGCAGGGAGTTCAGCAAAAATTTCCTGTCCCAGCAGCAGGATTTGCATGGTAACTGAACTGCATGTTGCTGCAGGCTGCTGGCTATCTCTACCCGAAGTAGCCAGTTTACACTTAGTCTTTTYACACTGTGTGTATTTGCTGCGTAGGCAGTCAGACCTTTGTGCTATAATGAATTGTATTTCCTAGACGCCATTTAGATAATGATGATTTAGATCATCATCAGATATCTTTCCCAGGTTTTAGCTGTCTTTTAAAAGATTTCCCACCTCACCTCACTGTTGTGTATAGTCTTGTAGCTCTCCGTGAGCTGAGACAAGGCCACTCTCCAGTCTGAGTCACGGGAGGCTGGACCACACGGCTCCAGACTGAAAGCCAGGTCTCCTTTAGCATGGCAGCTCTTGTAGGAATGTTCTTGGGGTGCATGAACCAGTTTCTTTTGGAGATATTTTTAATGAATGGAGTCCTGAATATCCAAGTGGCTCYTCAATATTCAATGCTACTTTATTTCAGTAGATGCAATTTCAGTCAGTATCTCTTTATATTTTAAGCGAATGCTGTAATTATACTTCCCCTTCTTTAGAGGCTCTGAGGATCTGTTGTGAGATCAAAGATTTTGCTGCTCTGTGATCTTCATCAAAAGGAAAYGGCAGTGGGGGTGGGCTTGCTCATGCAGTGAAAAGATCTTTTAGAAATCTTTGTCTCTTCAAACCATAGTAACTGAGCAGCGATCCCAGCTCAGTGAAAGGACACAGGGTAAGGAACAGAGAGGCACTAAAGTCAGGCAGTTTGCTATTTTTTTTCCTTGTTCTTTTGCACTTGGACAAGGTCTTTTCCAGAGTGTTAATGAGTCTTTGGTGAAATGGCGTTTCACAGCATTGTAGGAAACTTGATGAGAAGGAGTGACCTTGGGTTTGAGATTACAGCTCCACCAGATGCAGATTTAAAGACCATGTTGCTGGTCTTGCAAAGCTACAAATGACAAGGAAGCAAAGATACCTTCAGCAGAACCAGAAGTAAAAACTCATGGAGGTTTTTCTTTAGCAAACACTGCACATCTGCCTATCAGTGCCAGGGCCCAAGGGTACAGCCAGTCATCCCTGTTCCTGCCCACCCTCTGGGCCTCCCCAACCCTGCCCGGCCATGCAACACATGCTGGACCAGAGTCTTTTTCCTGGGGTGCTCTCAGACACACGAATACATCTGGAGTATTACCTGGAGTAGTGTGTGCAGTTCTGGGCTCCCCAGTATAAGAGGGATGTGGAGCTTCTAGAGAGGGTCCAGTGGAGAGCAACAAAGATGATTAAGGGATGGAACATCTCTCATATGAGGAAAGACTAAGTGAGTTGGGCCTGCTTAACCTAGAGAAGAGAAGATTGAGAAGTAATCTCATCAATATATACAAATACCTGAAGGGTGAATGTGGGGAGGAAGAGGCCCAAGTCTTCTCAGTGGTGACCAGTGACACGACAAGGGGAATGGGTGTAAGCTGAAACACAGGCAGTTCCATCCGCATGTAAGGAAAAAATTCTTTMCTGTGAGGGTGCCAGAGCCCTGGCACAGGCTGCCCAGGGAGGCTGTGGAGTCTCCTTCTCTGGAGATCTTCCCAACCTGCCTGGATGCCRCCCTGTGCCCCGTGCTCTGGGTGTCCCTGCTGGAGCAGGGGTTGGACTAGATGATCTCTAGAGGTCCCTTCCAACTTGAACCATTCTGTGACTCTGTGTGATTCTGTGATCTGGGCTGACTAAATTTATTCTTATCTATTATTCAATAATCTCTTCATCTTTCACCTTGCTGCTGGGTTGCTCTGTAAAACTTTAACAATAAGCTCATTTGATTGATGTGGAGATAAGGACTCAGCTTGTATGTGTAGATCTTTTGCTGGAGAGCAGTTTGTGAAAGCCACGTGTATTTGGTCTGTCTGCTGGYTTTAAGGCCTGCAGAAGGTCCAGTACTATGAAAAGAGGATGTCTGTCTGATTCCACAAGTACACAACATGAAACAAATCATATTTAAAAAATCTATTATAAAAGGACTGAACTTGAATCTAACACCCAAGGAAAAATAATTAGTTATTCATTAATGATCTGTTTGCTCAAAATTTGACAATGTGCTTACAAAGCATTTATGACAGCTATGTTCTTGAGGCTGGAAGAGGTGGAGGAGGGAATTAAGGTTATAACAGATATAAGAGGAAAGAGAATCCTAGAGCAAAGCCTCAACCACTCTTTCTCCGTTTTGGTTATTATGACACAGTTCTGGTTTGGGAAAAGATTGAGCAGTTTCTTTTTCTGCTGCTGAAAATAAAATCTCAATTTCATCTTTCTACGTAATAGTCAAGAGGAATTGTCATTCTCCAGCCAGCTCTACCTGTAAGTACTTTGCACACAGGCATTATTTCATGAAGGTATTTCTCCTACTAACCCTAATGTAAAGCATAGGAGTACTCATGCTCGGAAACATTATTGTAGCTACATTAGGAAACCTCCCCCAAAAGTATCCATCTTTTGGGAGGTCTATGGATCTGGCATCTTCTGCCACATTTGCCACTGAAACAGTACTTTCGAGTTTTCTCCACTCTTACAAAAGAATCTTTTACCTATGAGGTTTCTCTCGTGTGTAAAGGGGAGTGAAAAGTAAATCATCTCTGTTCTCTGCATGTCCCTGAATTCCAGTACTGGGAGAAGGGAGGATTAAACATATTTTAAAAAATCTTATTAATTAAAAATTAATTTTAAAATATCTTATTAAGAGTCTTAGGCCTTAACTGTACTGGGAAAATATCATGAACTAGCAAATAAATTATACAAAGGACAGCTGTGTTAAATAAAGGGATAGCTTGATAGGACTTTCTGCCCTTGCCTATTCCAAGGACAAAATTAAGTTTAACATTAGGTTAGCTAGAAAGCATTTTACCTCATACATTTTAACACTGCATTTTCCCAGTGTAGTGTCGGTCTTAGTTATTCTAATTTTATTTTCATTAATGGGTTTCTAATTTTATTGTTGTGGCTGTTGCTCCCTCAGGGTAGCTGGAAATGAGATTCAGCATTAAATAAAATAAAAAAAAAAACAAATAAACAAAAAAATTGTAGTGATAGTAGATTTTCAATAATGAAATCAATCAAAGAAGTATTTCGGATTATAAATCCTGCATAGTTTGGCATGGTGACATAAAAAGCTGTTACCATTTGCTTAATGCTAAGTTTTCCAGCCTTGTATCATTTAACCATGTATTTATTCTAAGTATTTTCTGAGCACATCTGCAAAACTCTGTTCAGGAGGGCCAATGGATGGCATATTTTCCACCAAAGGATTTGTCAGATGTGGTAGATTTTACAGGAAATCCTTTGAAACAAAAGGCGACAGTGTGGCCAGTGTAGGATCATGGTATTATGACCAAGAAGCTGTTTTTATTTTGAAGTAACAGCAGACATTTCCTCTGTTTTGGTATAAATAGGTGGCGTTTTTCTTTTGTTTCCATGGAAAGGTTGGTCACYACAGACCTGGAAGGAGATGAGTGCGTGGGTTTGAAGCACTCTGTGGTTTTCCATCAGCTGGTTCTCCATCCCCGCTGTACAAAGGTGATCAGTGTGTCAGTATAGGTGCACCTCCGGGAGATGGATTTTCCTCCTGGGTTTCCTGGCTGCATGCAACTCATGTGYCTTGTGGCTCTATGACATTTTTATCTGAACCACTGTCATTTTTATATTTTTATGGAATTCTAGGGTTCACTTCATTGTATTTGGAGGAGAAAGAAAACTCTGGAGTAAGCACTTTGGGATGGCCACGTGGTCACTTCTCTTTTGACCCCATATCAGCAGTTGAGCAGAATCACCAAAGCTGTTGGTGAAACCAAGAGGTCCCCCTTTGTAGACATTGCATCTTGATTTACATGCCTGTAGACTACTCAAACAGGATAAAGTGTTTAAAAAAAAAAAAAAAGGATTATCATGCTGGCTCTTACTTGCCAAATATCAGCCTGCAGCGAGTTTTACAGCTGAGCTACAGTGGCCTGATAGCAGTGTTGATGACAGAAATTCTGCCAGCTCCTTGGTGCCAGCAGCACAGTGGTCACTTAGTGCCTGGAGGAATTTGTTGCTAAAATGGGTGTTTCTTTGGTCGCCGAGAATAGGGTGGGTGCACAGCAGTGGGTGCTCCCAGGGTGGACGCAGATGTCCCCATTCAGACCCAGCAGCAGCAGCAGAGTTTTTCATCACCTCCCTGTGATCCATGGAGCGTGTGGGAGCCGGGCTGCACGAGCGGCGCTTGCTCTGCCGCAGTTCTGGGCACAAATTTCATTCCTTTAAGGCAAACCCTTTTTATCTTGTTCTGTTTTCTGTTCAGTTCTGTGCCCTGGTGCAAGCACGTTCATGGCATGGCAACCCCATGACAGCGATGTTTATTGTGCCGGAATGGCCGGATAACCTTTCCATGGGTATGCCCTTGGGATGCAGCCTGATCCAATGGTCTCACGTGTAGGCATGGACAAAAACTACATAAGATAAAGCTGAGAATATATTTGCTGAGAAATTCTTGGGTAACATGACTGCTCATACGGTAATGCATTTATTATCATTAGCCTGGTTTGGACAGCAAGATACCTGCAGCTCATTTTTGGTCACATAAAAGAACCTGAAAAATGTCATTGTTATCCAAGACTGCAGTGCTTCAGGTTACGTGGTGCATAGTCTGCTTTCAATTAGGCTCAGTTCGAAGAAAATTATTGCCAGTTGTGTTTCATTAGTGCACTGCAGAAAAAGGGCTGTGTTCATGTTTTCCAGAAAGTTGCTGAATCATATCACTGTGCAGCATGCATTCCTCAGCTGGTCTCTCTTTAGGGAGGCAAGAAAAAAAAAKGCAAATGTATATAGAAAGATGAAGCACGTTATACGGGTTAACTGACGAACAGCAAAGCTTTTTTAATGCCTCATGCTGCAGTGTCTGGGAATCAAAGGGCATGGAGTGTTCCTCTCTTCCTGCTGAATGACCTGTCTTTAACTATTCATGTCTCAGTCTTAAGACCTGCTCTTGCTCCCCAAGAGACAAATGCTAAAAATACTGCCTCCYGTTTTGGTGGGAGGTGAGCTCTTAGTGTAATTTTGATATATAAATATTGTATGCTTTATGTCAGTTTGAGTTTTTGCAGAAATGTTAAGTTGGCTGGTGCACACTCTGGCGGCCAATCTGTCTGCAGAGAGAATTTGCAATTAAGTATGACACAGAAAATGACATGTAAATTTGCACTGTATTATGYGCATATTAGCTTTTACTCATGGCTGTTTTTGAGAATCATATGTGAATTGATTAAGCAATCAAGCACCTTTAAGGAAAGCTATTATTCCAAAACATATATTTTTAGTTGCTTGTCCTTTGATTTCAAAGACTTAATCTGAGTTTGTTTGACAAGACACAGCTTCTGTTTAACATTTTTTGGACACAAATCCCCATCTGTTTGAGAAAAAGAAAAAGAAGTCTTATCCTCTCTTTTGTCAGAGAGAAAAAAAACACACATAAGATAAGGCAAAAGCTCCCAGTGCAGATTTGTCTGACCCTTAGGGTCTGCCTAAGCTGGACCTTCTGCACTTTATAGTCCCACAAACAGCATAAGGTTAGTACCTTATGGATAAGGGGGCTAAAGAGATCTAGCAATGGGCTGCAGGTTGTGGGGGTCAGTGCTGCTGCAGCCCCCCGTCCTYGCACCATCCCCCGGCTCCATCGGCTGCCTCCCTTGGTGCTCCTGTCCCYGCTGGAGCAGGCAACCTGCTCCCTCTGGAGGCTTTGTGAGATGTAGCTTCAGCAAGACGGGGCTCAGAGTCGGGATTATGACTACAGGTATAGCTATACAGGTATATAGGTATAGGTATATGGGCTATGCATGCACATCTATATGTAAACACACAGACACACTCATTGTCACACATCTATGCATAGCCACCTTTTTTTTTCTTCAAAAGTCACTCATGGAGCATTTTACTGTCTAGTCCTCACTTCATTTAAACTGATACTTTATCTTTCCATGGGTAAATTTTCCRTTTGTTATCAGTGTTATGATGATACCTCCCGATGATGATCTGGACTATGAGTGGCCCTGTAAATAAAAACATGCTGTATTTACTTGTACCCGGGGTGGGCTCGGCGACCCGCTTGCTAACACGGCAGCAGCACCAGGGTGAGAAGCAGGCTGTGCATGGTGGGGATGGCAGCAGGACTTGCCCACGGCTAGTCCTGCAGCCCAGGTCCTTTCCCCAGAGCCTATCCCTGCCAGTGCACTTTGCCTTGGCAGGGATATCAGAGGGAATTCCCCCGCATCCCTGAAATAACCCTTTGGGGAAGAACTAACATGTGTGTGAGTTATACATTAACAGTCACAGGTGACCTTTTGCAGGGTGGCTCAGCAGCAATCTCACTGGATTGCTGGTACATAAAAAAGGCATTTTTTTCCATTATTCAGAGCACAGGTGTTAGCACGTAGGAAAAGACTACCCAACTCTTTCCATTAGATGATATTGTTTTCAGTTGTTCTGTACTTTGATAAAATTTGATATACTGGTTAGAAGTTTCCAATGCTAACAAATAGCCTCTGGGGCTTGGGAGGGGAGAAGGCAGGAAATGCTTCAGCTAAAATGCTTGCTTGAGTTAAAGAAAAAAAAGCCTTTGCTATATTTAGTGCATCATTAGCACYGTGCTCACTTTTCCTTCGCAAGCCCTAACCTTGATCCATGTTCAGTGCTACCAGAGATCTGCTACAATAAAGTTTATGTACTTATGTCACGTAAGACACAGCCAAACCGCTTCAACTTACACTGCTGTCACGCTGCCAGGGGAGGCAAACATGAGTGCTATACATCACCAGCTAAACGACTAATGATTTGTTTGGTTTTGAAGCACRTCTGATGAAAAATTAAGCTTAATAGTGACAGAAAAAAATAATGTAAGTTACAGAACATCTCACATACAAAATTTATAATACTTTGCTTTTATATGGAATAAGTCGCTCTTCAGTGCTGATATATACATGGATATAATGAGGATGGTTATACTTGGTATCCAATGTGCACTGTACATATATTCAGGGGACTAGAATTTTCTTACTAAAACTTGCATTCATAGAAGAACCTTCTTGTGGTCAATGTATTCCARTATTCAATTAAAAGAAATCTTAGCCAGATTTGAATTCAACTGTCTGCTTTTCAAATAAACATGTTTTGTAACGTTCAAAAATTTAAAAAAAATCTTGTTTTAATCAAAATATCATCTTTTTGAATTGAAAAAACACCTATTTTTTTCCAACAGCATCTTATTTGAATATTAGTATCTCAAATTATGGAATTTACTTAGCCCTGATGGGGGCTGCTCATCCATGGAGCTGTTATAGCTCCTCATGGGTCAGGATTGTACACAGTTATGGAGAGCCGTGTCTCTGTCAGCCCACACAGACTTCTTCAAGGAAAGAGAGAGATGGGTAAAGGAAAAGAAGGTGAGTCATTTTACATAAATAGCTGGTCCCAAGGAGGCAACCTGTGACAGAGGAGAAGGGTGAAAGGCAAAGAGGGCAGCCAGGATTAGGTCAAAAGTAAGGCTGTGAAAACGGAGAAGAGCACAGAGGCAAGGGTTAACCAGAGGTGAACAACGCTCATTTTCTATGAATTTGATAGAGTTCAGTTCAAATAGAGTATGTGTGCTGTGAGGTAGTTGTGTTCGGGTGTAASAGTATTGTATGCATACTTCCATGGCATAGTATTGAATATCTCTATGCTAATGCCAGAAATCTGTCACTTGTGTCCATCTCCAAATTGCTGCCAGTTTTCTGAGCACAGTGTGTCCACTGCAGTTAGATCCATGCAAAATGAATTGCATGCAAGTCATACTTGCAGCTGATGTGTGGGCTAAGAAAGGAGAAAGAGATGTATGTCTTATGGTGACAGTCTTATGTKACAGCTCTAATCATTTTTTTTTTCCATGAAAAAAATAAAGCTTTGTAYCTGGCCATAAATATGTTTCGATGGGGAGAGAGCAACATCAATTTCCATTTGTTGGGACTGTGCTGAAGGAAGCTTTGACAATATGTTCTCTCCTCACAGGGAGAAGAATATAAAGAATCCCAGCATGACTTTTGAAAGGTTTATGCCATCATGCCACTACAGTGCACCAACAGGGTATTGCAAAGAAGGCCTCCCAACGCGGAGTCTTACCTGGAAAGCCTGGAAAGGCTTGGGAGTAAAATTATCTTTAATTGTGCATATGACATAATCTTCAAAAAAATATAAATGAAGCTTGGAAAACTTAAGATGGTGGAAAGCTGGGAATCAGAAAATCCCAGAATGTCTGAGGTTGGAAGGGACCTCTAGAGGGGTGGTTTGCTGGGGCTGCAAAGGTGGAGCTCCAGGACGGACTGCTGGCGCAGGGGTGGGAGCTGCCAATAGCTGCTGGCAGCCGACGCTGGTGTCAGCCTTATGTGATGTATGAATTAAACAATGTCACTGCTGAATACAAACTGCCCACAATGTGCTCTTGCTTCAAGGAGATGAGCACTGCAGATGTGGGGACAGGGACAAGAGTAGCCAGTATATCCTTGCTTCTTTTTTTTCTCCATGCTAATCAACCATGCTGATGGTGCACTGGCTAAGCCCTCTGGCTTCTGAATTCAAAAAGGAAAAGCAAAAGAAAACAGAAGATGCTTCTCTTGGGAGTGACTAATGAATCATCCCTTTTAGTGCATAGCATGCATGACTGCATTGTTAAAACTAGTCTTAATCACTCACAGAGAAAAATGGTAGCTATCATTTCCCCCTTTTAGTGATGTTGTTAACTGGAAGCCTCAGCAATTCTGACTCACAACCTGTGTGCTGTGGCTGGCCCTCAGTGGCCTCAGTAGGCTTGTATCTACTCAGAGGATCCCCCACATTTTTATTCCTTGTGTCTTCCTTTTGTCTATAATTTAAAAAAATGCTTCTTGGTGTTATGCCTTTCTAGGGTTCATTAGCATTGTTCTTACATCCAAGTTATTTGGTTGGATCAAGTTTCCAGCTTGTTAACTGTTCCACAACCAGATAGGAAGCTATGAGCCCTCCATAGAGTAGGGGTCAGGTCCAGTCTACCAATATGTGGATACTTATTTGTCATTATAAATTCCTTGTTATTGGCCCTGAATATCCCTTCTTGTTCAGTCTGGGAGGAGACCTTCACCATATGCTCCTACAGCTCTGATACTGTGTGACATGTTGCTGTTCAGCAGCGCTACCCACCACTACCCACCACTGTCCCACCACTGTCTTCCTTAGCTGCCAGAAAATGGAGGTGGCTTCTCCCTAAAGCAGGCTCTTCGGAAACAGTGAGGGAAAAAAAAGGCAGCAGCCAATGCTTGTGTACTCAAAAGCGCCTGTATGTTGTAAGACCTCATCACGTTTGAATGTAGCTGGAACAAAGGTGATGTAAAACAATGCCGACATGCTGAGTGGCCAAGGTGGGGAGAGCAAAGCCGTTTGACAGGAGATGCCTAAACGCAAGAGGTGATATGTCCTACTCTACACAGTTTACTAAGCTCAGCTTGGTGATGTGACATCTCAATGAGTTTTTGAATTCCTTTCAAATAAGCTGGTACTTCGTAATGGAATGCAAAGCATAATATCCTTAGTCCGTTGAATCCCACAGTCCATTTGTCTTCAAAGGGACCGAGTTCTGTCACAGTGCCTTTGTACAATCGATTGGCCACCACTGCACAAAAAAACTTTCTGTTTTAGGGACCTTCCTTGAAAACTCCCCATGAAACCAAGATGAGTCTGTATATACTATCCTGATAGTTAGGATATAGGATCCTGACTCTTATTAGTATCCAGATAGATTTAAATTTGAGATGCTATGTACATCTCAGCAGGTGTGAGTTACCTTGGAACACGACAGATCTGGGCTTTTACACTGTGCACCCAGTGGGTCACCCTAGCTCTCATACTCAGCCCCTGTCCTAAGTACATACACTAACCACCTTCCCCAAGTGAACAGAGCACCAGACTTTGTTCCTGCTTAAGTGACCCGGATCCTTAACGGGAAGCAAAAGTCAGGATGACCAGAAAAGCCACGTCCAACCATGAATCATTCTTAATGGTTCTCCTCTCTCCTTAGTGTAGATTGAATATTGATTTCAAGGCTTCCTTGAGGTCAGCAATAAAACTCCCTCTACTTGGAAGAGGCTCGAGAGCGCACCCTTCAAAATCTAATACTTATCTTTCTTTGAACGCAATTTCTCTGAACGCTTTTAAATGGAATGCTGAAAGCCTCATGGTTTCCTTTGCTGCCTCGGGCCAGGCTATGAAATCAATGTTCTGCAGAGACTGGCCATTGACATTGTGTTGTTGAGTAGCCATGATATGAGGTAGCAGTAAGATGACCCTCACCTCCATCAAACAGAGAAACTGACTGCTTTAACCTTACGTTTTTGCAATTACACTGTTGAAATATGTGATTACAGTATACGGGCTTAAAAGGAAGGATTTTTATGCAAACCAGAATTGTCCAGGAAATTTCAAACTGCTTAAAAATTATACCAAAAAAAAAAAAAAAAAGGTTTCATTAGGCTTTGTATAAAATCTCTACACTTGATCAAAAACTTCTAATATAATAAAATATGTCAGCTTCCAACTATACACCTGATTTTCCATTCTTACTTACTTGACTTACGCAAGGTCATTGCGATATTTTTGTGTACAAAAGGCATATTTTAACCAAGTAGTTAAAATACCACAGAGACATTTTGTAGATTGGATGGTTTTAATTTGTTTCCTGTAATCTTTAATCTTAAAAAAACTTTTTTTTTGGATGATGCATTTTCTTGCCTATTGGTTTTGTAAACTGAAACACGGACTGCCTCATACTGTAGACTTCTACAATATATATATACATCAAGGTTTGGAAGAGCCATTTCAGTATCACTATACTAAAGCATTTTACCAAGCAGTAAATAAAGGGTAAACACTTACTTTCTGTGCATGTGCATCACTGGCATTTATGCAAATGAGGTCACTATCTTTTTCACTGCTCTTTCTTTTGCAGCAAAAATCTACCTAATAAAAAGCAGGTTCAGAAGCCTGGCTTTGGATCTATGGGTTGGTAAATCTGGCTTGAGGGTATTTATCAGTAGATCAGAAAAATTACCATCATAAACACTAAAAAATGCAGGACTGGTGCAAATTCATTCCTTCTAATGGTTAACATTGTTGTAAAGCAATAACTTTCTCCTGAAGTGAATTTGATGAGTATCTTACCTTCAGTTAACTTACAGACAACTGAAAGTAAATAACTACTTAAATATTCTTGCTAATTAAGAAGAAAGAGAAGCACAGTGGTGCARCCTCAATGGATGCAGGTTAAAGTTGTATAGCCACTTTTGAAAGCCACTCAATGCAAATATCGGGCATGAATGAAAGGGAAAGGCTCTGTAGCTGGAGGGATGATTCTTGTGAAATACATAGCACCACCCCACAGGAATTGCATTTGTTATTTTTTCTCCCTTTATTGATTCATAGTGCCTATTTGCCATAGACTTTGACATATACATTTTATTGTTCATTTATAAATTAGAATCTGTCTGGGGTTCAGTAGGTTTTAATGTTTTATGAAGTTATCAGTCTCATCTACTTTGCACTTGCCTGGCCAGGAAAGGAAGATTACAGATGAACAGTCCTATTCTTCCTTATCCTTATAGTGTGAGCACTTCTACTTAAAAAAAAAAAGTGCTGAGAGAGTTTTTTAATCCTCCTTTCTCAGCTCCCATCATTCTTTCTCATGTCTAAATCATTCCTACAATTGCTACATAGACARGTTTGGCTAGTACTGCAAGAAAAGCAAGATTGGTCAGCAAAACATTTAACAGTGTAATAATGTACAGCCTCAAATTTACATTTTGCAATTTAAACTCCTGAACTTAGTAGATTTCTAACATTAAAATACAAATACGACAGATTTTGAGATGTTAAATTTATAACACTATATACCAATAAASATGGTGTGATTATTGTAAAGCTGCGTAAGTATTTATATACTGTCAAAACAACCCATTCATAGTTAAAAATTGTCTTCTTTATTTGGCAACTTCTGTCTGTTGAAAAATATTTAATTGAATTGCTGATGGAGCACATGGATACAGTGAGTCCCGACAAAGCCAACATTTATTGTATTTGCTCACACACAAAGCCACAAACAAATAACACATTTCTACTCATCGAGAGTGAGGGCACTGTCTGAATCAGCATAGTATGGATCTTTGTATGCTTAAAATRGCTTTGTGTTGCATTTGGTTAGGTATGTGTCTGAAAACAATCACAGACCTTCAGCTTTTTTACAATTATTCCGAAGAGTGACCCTGCATGTGCAGAGGGGTTGGACTAGATGATCTCCAAGAGTCCTTTCCAATCTTAAGGACTCTATGATTCTAATTCTTCTGTCATAGATTATCACTAAATCTTCATATGTTGTACTGAAAATTTATCTTATATGTTGCCTGCAACTCAGAGTCCTTAAGGGACTAATTTAAAGCATTTGTAGTACTGGCATTCCCTGTATCCTGCTTCACTATGGATTCCCACATTATTTCTTTTGGAATTATAAGCAGTTTGATGAAAAATCTTTGAAATAGCCTCAAAAATGCCTAAAAGGACAGAAATCAATAAAAGAGTCTTATAAGATCAGAAGCGAGAGAAGTTAAGCAAATGTTCAAGTTAAGAAATTCCCCCAAAACATACATATTTTAAACTACTTGCGTTTTATTTGGCAGTGGAACTCCCCGATACCTTTTATTTTTACATTTGCAGATTTTCTGTGCCATTCACTTGAAAGAGCCTAGGAGACTGCCCCGCCAGAGCTAACATGCCTTTGAGGTAATGGGATTAGAGTGATGATGGTATTGCCGCAGCCATTCCGAGTGGAATTTGAAAGTGTTGGTTTTATGGCAGGCATTCAGCTTTATGTAGAGCAATTTCTTAGTTTAAGCATCTGGCAAAGTGTCCTCCGCATGACTCAGCAGCAGATCTTCTCCATCTCAGATGTGGGGTTTATTAATATCAGGCTTATTTTTCACATGAGCTCATGCATATTTATCAGTATAAAGTTCTCTGGTTCCAGCGCACGTCTCTTTCTAGCGATTCCAGTAAAGATACATGGCACAGTCCACACAGCATTTCATTCTTGGAGAATAAAAAATCATTTGCTGGATTTTTTTTTTTTTTTTTTGTTGCAGATAGATAGAATTTTATTATTCCTGTCTTCAGTGGGTACCTGGGGAAAGCTGTGCAAATCCTACAATGTTCAAACCCTGCTACACTAGATGGAAGTCATGACTGGGGCTTTTGAAGCTGATATAAATGCTAGCCATGAAGTCTTTATTAGCAATGCATTTGTTAAGCATGCAAGAAGCAGCACTGACTTGAAAGGAGTTTCCTGCAGAAGAGGGGCCGACCTCTGCTCGCTCACTGCTGCAGATGTCATCATAGCCTCAGGCTGGTTTGAAAGCAGCTGAGAAAATAGGTTCTCCCTTGAGAATGCACGCTCATCCTAGCACATGCAGGCTGAAGTACTGATCCTCTGGCTGACTCTTCCAGAATCGAAACAAAAAATACTGAAGAGCTGTTATTTTCCTCCATACCTAGAGGTGAGGAGAAATTCAGGAAAGCTGGATAAGCAGTGCAACATATACCATAGCCACCTTGTAGGTTTTGCCTAGGTCCTTAGGGAAGCAGAGGTGGCCCTTTCTTGTGTCTTTTCAACTGCTTCTCCTTCCCACCACACACCTTTTGAACTCACTGTCCAGTTTTAATCCATATTGARAGTGGCATAGATACCTCAAAGGTCATTATATATCTATTTGTTCCAGCAAAAGTGGTTATGGGCTAGAGGAGAAAGACCCACATTTATGCTACTGGAAAGGTCAGCAGGAAGCTTGTGTACATAGATCCTGTAGAGATCTGGCCTGACCACAGCTGCATCCTTTCTCCTGTGTAGTGGTGGCCCTAGGTGACCTCAGAGACATGGAAGATGCAGTTGGTGGAACAGAGAGGGCAGGGAAGTTGTGGTATATATCTACACTTCATTAGTTCCACTGCTCAAAATGMGCGTGGCAAACCACTCCATCAGGATGATCCATCATTTTAGAATCCACACTCTAGGTGGCAGGTTTTCTAAATCATTGCACTGAACTGGAAGTGATGGCCAAAAACTTTKTATTGACTCATTTTCTGTCATTTCATAAACATGCACAGTAGTTGCTGACTATAAAGACTATAAAGAATCTCCAAGAGCTAAAAATTTGCTGTGCTTCTCTTGTGYGAAGCATTCTGAGATCAGTCTACTTTTGATCAATAATTTCTATATAATAGGATGTATCATTTCTTTCTTTTTTTCAGAATTAAATTATAAATTGTGTAAATTGTAAAGAATTCGGTTTTCTCTAGTGCCTCAAACATGGGTTTGCTGCAYGACCTTGCATGAATAATAAGAACGGGGAGGTTATGGCAAGTTTTAATCTTTGAGACAGGTGGCTGACAAGTTCTTAATACCCTTAATCTTTAATCTCACTATTTCTCTGTCTGTTCTATGGTTCAGGATGTGGATTCATCTGCTAGTCCTTATCATTTTTAATACACAAATCCTTTAATCAAATTACTTTCTCTGTTTAACTGAGATTCATGGAATTTAACTTATAAGCAGCCTCAGAAAAAGTCACGGGTAAATTTGAAAGCCACTTGCTGAAAATATGCAAGCAGCATATAGAATAGTCAGAAATATGTTGATATACAAAGAAAAGGCTTGCAAAAAATCAAAGCAAAAAGAAAAAGAACCCCCAAAACACTCAGGCAAACAGGGACTTTCTGGCACCTGTTATAAATAGAAAACTGGAAAGCAGTTTCTTCCATGCAAACATTGATAACACGCAGGAGAGCGGCCAGAGGCTCTGCAAGTTTATCGGCCGCAAGTGTGAGCGAGCACGTGTGCTGTCACAGCACGTGCTGTCCCTGACACCTTGTGCTGAGTGACGCTGGTTCCTGTGATAGCAGAAAGTTGCATGGGCGCTGCAAGACAGGGACCGGGGAGCATTGCTTTCTTGGACTATATCCATAAGGGCTCAAAAAAAAAAAAAAAAAAAAAAAAAAAAAAAAGCCAATATAACTGTTGGAAAGTTTGGGAGGTTTTGTATGACACAGTGGTAATTGATGAGCCATTCTGTCTATTAGTTGTACAGCCAAAAGAATGATTCCAGATGTCTTCTAAGATAAAGGTGTGCTAGTCTCCGTAGCTAAGCACGTGCAAGGGGCCTGTGTAGTTCCGACTTGGACTTCTGTTCAGATGAGAAGTGCCCATTTCCAGGTGGAATGCCTGGGAAAATCTTTGCTGTGATCGCACATGCCCCYGGCCATAAAGCACATCCCAGCAGCTGTGTAGGAACTACATTTGCCCTATGGCTAATCCCAAGCGCAGAACTCAGGAGCAAACCCAACTACTGCCAGGGGCTGCAACATATTTTAAGACTCTTTCAGAGGGCCRGCACAGAAATTAAAATAATCCAGAGGATTTCAAGAGCTTCTACTGCTTGTCTGTGGCTATCCTACATGGATGCTCCTAACCTGCTCCTCTCATAGAGTAAATGAGTAGCTCAAAACWCGCTGGAGTTTGTGGCTGGAGTAACCTGAGTACCAACACGCAATGTTGCTGTGCCCCCACTAACAAGTTTTTAAGCTGCTGAATCCTTCTTGTCATGTGCTTGTGCTTCGCACCAAGTCGGTGGGCTTTGGCACACCCAGAAAGGCCAGCTCGAGGTGGGCAAACCTCTGCCGTGCCRCTGCAGCCCTTGCCGGACCCGGCGCGCGGGGCCAGCGAGCGGGTTTATCATTTGCTTTTGAGGCCCTTTGCCTCACATTCGGCACGCGAAAGAAGGGTCRATGAAATCGCGGCTTCAGAAATGGGGGTTGTTTCAACCCCAGCCCTCCTGCCCCAAGTCCCCGGGGGGGTTTTGCCCCAGCGGGGGCCCCTGGGGGCTCTTCCCTGCGGAGCTGCGAGTGCGGGAGCACTGGGGGGACAGCGGGGCGCCGAGGGCGCTGGGGCTGACGGAGCTCGGCCTGCCTGCCAATATGGAGAAATTTCTCTATGGAGAAACCGAAATTAGATCAATTCCGGTATAACTACGGGAAAAAAGCGCACACTAATTTTCTCTGTTTTTT
>NW_020454761.1:942970-987634 GCF_003342845.1 Nothoprocta perdicaria
CGGCCCGGCAGCAAAACGAACACACGCGAGTTTATTTCCTGTCATTTTCATTTCATTCTTGTATCTATTTTTTAAACGTTATTATTCCATGTTGTTATTTCGGCTGGCCCCTCTCTGCCCGGCGGGGTGGCGCAGGCGCCGAGGAGCGCGGCGAGGCAGAGCCCCGCGCCCGCACGCAGCCCGTCCCGCTGCCCTGTCCTGGGAACTGGCTTTTCCAGAAGCTCCGGCTGCACCTACAGAAGAGCCGGGGTGTGACAGGGGCTGGCGAGGCCCTTCCCGGAGCACGCGGGAGGCGCCGGCGGCCGAGGCCGCGTGCCCGGCATCCCGCGGGCGAGCGCCCGGTTCGACGCGCGCCCCGAAACCAACGCGCTGTCCGCCCCGCGGGGAGGACTTGTTGCAATAACCAGGGTTTATTGCGACGCTGYTTCTCCCTTCCCGGACAGGCAGTGAGTAAACACACACGTGGACAGGGATAGCCCTTTAAAATGGTGGTACCGCTAAGTGCACCCTGGTTCCAGCTGCGTTTCGCCCTCGGATCCTGAGGAGGTAGAGCGTGTCCTTGGTGTGCTCGGAGGCTGGTGTCTGCGACCGGGAAGCCTCCTTGCTGAAATGGATGGGGAGGCAGCAGCCCGCAGGGAAATCTGCGCCGGACTGATCTAATTAAGTGTTGTCGGCGCTTAACCGGGTGCTTGTTGTTGCTGAGGAATTAGAGGCCTTCGAGGGGAGCGGACRCGAGGCAGGCAGGTGCTTACGGGCAGCGCCACAAGAAACTTGGCCCTGAACATAAATCATCTGAACATTTTCCGTAAAAAATCTGAAATTTCAGCCTTAAAACACTGAAAATTTTAAACAAATGTTCCCCAGTGGTTTTTGAAACTTATACTCACAGTTATAGCAGAGCTGGCAAAGAGGAAGCAGATTTCTTAGAGCACAAGTATAAGGAAATGACCARTATTAGGGAAAGGGCAGGGCTCTTAAAGCTGTCAGGCATCCCTCTCCTGCTTGGTGCAAATAGCTATTTTTAAAAGTCCTGATCCTTACAAGAGCCTGATGCTCCCATAATAGAAGTGGTGATTGTGTGAACAAAATCATACTTACCTTTTCCCCCTGAAATCTATGGTTGACAGGCTATGGAAAAGATGTCCCATGTGCCTTGGGGTTTACAATTGATTTGTAGCTTCCCATCTAATTTATAGGGATGCATGCAGAGAGTGCCAGTGTTAAAAACTTTCATGTATCTGAAGCAGTAATTTCGAAGCCTAGAAATCTCCCCTTGCTGGTTTTGTGTGTGTCATTAACGCAGCTGGTGCGTAGCACATGTGAGAAACTACTGTGCTGTCACTGGGACGTAGCTTTTATGTATATATTTGGTTTGTTTTCATTGAGAGCTTTGTTTGATTCCAAGTAATGTCTTCCGCTCTCGCCTGGTGGCGAGTCATTGCTGATGACATAACTTGGATCCCCACAGAATGTAGCAAAAGGGAAATCTTTATTGCACTCCACTTCCTGTAGCTTGCAGAGCTAGCCCTCAAGCTAGGAAGGAGCGATAGGAAAGCAATAAAGATACACTTTGTTATTTAGTTCACTTAGCCTTGTTCTTTCAGTTTTTAAACATCAGATATTTCCCTTCTTGTGATACTCCCCCTGTTCTCTAATGACCTTTTGATTTCCTCCAGAGTGGCTTTTTGTTTTGAAGTGTCCTCTCTGTGGCTTTGTGTGGCSTGTTGTCAAAACAGAAAGTGTCAGATACCAGTAGCTGCTGAACGCTGCTCACTTAGTGTCCCTGTGCTGTCTTCAGTTAAGGCCTTACCTTAGGCCCTTTCTCTACAGGCTTTTACTAAGCTTGCATCCATATGTTTGCACCATAAAAATCTCGTATTCAGATTCTTACCACTTTTCAGTTTTATGTGCTTTTTTTTTTCTTTTTCTGGTATGGCAAAAGATGGTCTTTCCCAAAACAGATCTGTGAGGAATGTCTCAGAGATGCAGCTTTCCTATCCAAATATTTTGATTTTTACCAGCGTTACATACACGAATTCTTAGCGAGCTGTCAGAGCTGTCCTTTCCTTACTGCATCAAACTTGCAATGCCCTCTGTGGCCTAAATTCCCCCTCCCAGCTGCTCCTTTGTTGCCTCTGGTCTGTTACAGCAGCTTCCTTTGCCTGTTTTAAAATTTGCAGGGTAGCAAAACTTGGGAAAAATAGTATTTTTGTGTATGGAGGAGGCACTTTTTTTTCAGTCACTGGAGAACTCCCTCAGCTCTCATATTTTGTAGACATCACAATGAAAACACATCTGCTGGGCCAACTAGACTGCCTTTTCAATGACTGTCTTAATTCTTTGTATTTAACAGTCTATGTATAACTTATAGCTGTTGTGCTCTATTTACATGGTAAGATCCTTGCTCCTGTGATTTTTAGTGATACTTCTTCCAGTTGGTTTCTGGATGAGATTTTTTTTTTTTCAGTAGTTCTGTAGCTTAAATAGTAAGCTTTTCTCTTATTTCCAGCTCAGAAACTGAGATAAAAACATTTACTCATCAGGGCTGTGTTGTGTCTCATAACTTGCCTGTATATTTCTTTTCACCTTTTTAATTGCTGGGGTAGCTAGCCTGTGTTTATTTAGGTGAGTGTTGAACACCAGGTCAATTCAACAATGTAGGGTCCGAGGATGTAGATAATTTTCCTCATTCCTACAGGATCTGCTTGTGTAGAGCTGATTGCATTACGTAAAAGAAAGGTTTTGTTCTCTTGGAGTCAGGAGTCGTTTCATATTAAGGAGTCATCAGAAAGCCATCACACTTCTAAAGAAATAAACATTGTGTTCTGTACCATAATACGCGTTTCTAGCAACCATGTTAATTAGTCTAAGTGACAATGTTGTCTGGTGTAATTAATTAAAATGCTTTGAGAGTTCAGAATATTATACTGAGGCCTTGAAAATACATTGTGTATGAAACATTGGCTTGAAGCATGAAATATCTTTGTCTGAAGTGAAAGCTAGTTCTTTCCTCTTCAGCTTCTGAAACTTTCTGAGAAAAGTTMTTTTGAATGTATCTAGACTCTGAAGGATGCCCAAGAGTCCCTAAAGCATGCACAAGATGCACAAAAGAAAGTTGTTTGATAGCAAGGAATTTGGCTTTTCTATTTTCTTGCATCTTTTTTGTTGCCAGGGAGCTTGGTACATTTGCACAGTAGTACCTTTATGTAGTACAATCTCTGCTGGGAAAACTGTTAATTTATATTTGTAACACATATTCTCAAGGCTTGCTAGGTTTTTTTAAGTTTTAGTATATTCTCATTTTGAAACAGCTGAAAATTGTATTATAAATGGCATAGAGGAGCTATAGATAGATAAATGACTATGCAAAAATGGCACTGTAGAGTCCATATTTATACTCTCTCATTTCACTCAACTCATTCATTATACAATTTTCTGATCCTTTTCAGAAAGCAGCTGCAATCGTTCTCTTCCTTTTTGTTGTTAATGATGTTTCTTTATTATTTTAACTTAGGATTTTGACAGCACGTGAGGAACAACGCTGTGAGATTTAGCAYGTTATTTTTACCACTGTAGTGCTAATAGGAATGTATGCATTTCTCAAAGTAAACACATTTAAGTCAGACACCGAGGAAACCCATATACTGGGTGAGATACTAGTTCTGCATGATCAGTCTTCCAGTACCAGGTATGCCTGTAGGCTTCAAATGTTAATTATGTAAGAGTACATTTATAGAAGCCTGTCTGAAAAGTCACTTTTCATATGTGATTCATAAGTCTCCTCCCCAGTATAGTCCATTTATTCAGCAGAGAATAACTAAGGCAATTGAAAATGAGAAGCGCCATTCTTAGTCTTTCCTTAATTCACACAGTCTGGGCCTCATTCACAGTTGTTTAATGTTTTATGATTATGACTTTTATAGAACATGGTATAACAGAGGTCTAGGAACCTAGCTAAAAAAAAARAAAAATCCTTAACCTCCTATTTGACTAGTGAAGGATATTTATATTACAGTACAGCTTTAAAAGATAAGTAAAATCCATTTGTGGTCTCAGTTTCCATAACACACTGCTGAATATGTATTGATTATGTTCTTGTTAGTTTGTACTATTCRGATAAGGATTTTATGGTGTGTTTCTCTTGATCTTGATTAGGTACCTAAAGGTACCTAGTGACCTGTATCCTTCTACCCTGTTGGGTACCATGCAGGGGGAAGAAAAGGTCGCCTCCTTAGAGTAAGGCACTGTGCTTTCTGTTTTAAAATAAGCACATTGTTCTTGAAAGGTTAAAGGAATTTTTTGGCCAGATTTGTCAAAATATATTTGTTTAATAATTCCTGTCTTGTATTTGCATATTACACATCCTAAGACATGCCATGCGGTGCCGTTTAGTGTGATTACATCATGACTGAAATGTTGSATAAAGAAAATTCTTTAACCAACCACACAGTTGATAACACTGCACATTAATACAGCACCTTTCATCCTGAAGGTTGTAATAACCTACAAATTGTAGTGCTTAAACTAGCACAACTTAATATGCAATTGTCAGTGTGAACTGCAGGCAGCTCTGGGGTGAAATGTGATAGCTGGTTACCAATGCACAGTAGTTAGACTGAGAAGTTACAGTAGAAAGTGAAGAAAATACTATTGCTCTTTGTTAATTGTCATGGAAGATTCTTGGCTTTGGGATGAAATGATGCGCTATACTGAAAACCTGCTCTTGGGTTATTGTTAAAGTAGAGTTATATGTGCTAAAGCTGAAGTAGAGCTCCATTATTCCTGTCTAAATAGCCTGCTGGACTGACAGACTGTGTCATTAACTGGGCTTCCACCTTCTGCTCTACTGTCTTCCTAAGGCTATAGATGTGAAGGAACATTCTTCAATTTTTGGAATTGAAGGATCTAACTAAAGACTTCCCTTCATTGTTCCTTCATTTAAGGGATTAAAGATGTGCATATCCATTAATCCTGACACATTCTGCATTTCAGGAAAATTCCATTTGTACTTGTGGTCTGTAGACACTGCGGCAGGGAGGGACCTGGATTCCGAGTTTCTGCAGAATGTAACCGTCTCCATAGCTAAGTGCCAGTCTAAAACCTTCTGGGTGTGCTCGGACTTGAAGAACCTTTTTTTGAAAAAAATCTTTTCAGTAGGAAATTCATTCTTACATCTTAAATTTTCAACATCTTTATGGGAGAAAGCTTTGATACGTGACTTATAGCTGTTCCTATATGTAGACATATGTATATACATCTTCTTTGAATGCTTTGTTCTTGCACAAAATGGAATTACAACTTTCTGGGTAGTTTGACTGTAATTTATGGATTGCATGAGAAGGTGCTTCTGAACTACATAAGCTGAGAAAAACTATTCGTGATGCTAGATGGAGCATTCTGATGTCTTTGTGCTTCTGTCTTGTGGTGAAGCGTGTCTACACCCCACAGTTATGGCTATTATTCCTCCTACACTCTCTTCTGGCAATCCATGTCTTTGTTAATGAAGTTACCGAACTTGTATTTCAGAGCTCTTACATTTTGTGTTTCCGCAGGTGAGCGTGTAGGACGTTACAGATTCATTCAGGCTGGTCCAGCCTTCTGCTCAAAGCGGGATCTGCTCTGAGGTCGCACCAGCTTGCTCAGGGCTTCATCCAGTGGGTTCTTGAAACCTTCAAGGATGGAGACTGCAGAGCCTCTCTGCGTGACCTGCACTGCTTCTTAACAGGGGAAAAAGCTTTTCCAGCATGAGATAGAAATCTCTCTCGTTTCTGTTACTGTCTCTTGTCGTCCCCTTGCACACCACTCTGAAGATCCTGACTCCCTCTCCTCAAAGCCTTCCTTGTAAGCCCAGAGGGGTGACTGTTGGATCCCTCCCAAGCAATCTCCTCTGCAAGCTGAACCAGTCCTGGTCTCWCAGCCTCTCAGTGGTCATAGGACAGGTTCCTCAGTCCCTGACCATGTTGGTGTCTTTTTGCTGATCTTGCTCCATTTTATCCATTCTTTCCTGTACTGGGGCAGGGGTGGAGAAGGGCAGGCAAAACTGGCCACAGTAGCTAGCTGTGCTCTAGTGAGTGCTGGGTGGGCAGGTAGAGTCCCTTCCCGTGACCCCTGGCTCTGCTGCTGTTAGCAGGGCCCAGGCAGCTGTTGGTTTTCCCTGCGGACAGGACGCGCTGCTGGCTCATGCTCGGCTCGGTATCTAACTTGCCCCCCAACTCCTCTCGGCTCAGCTGCCCCACAACCAGCCAGCCCCGAGCTGTCCGGTTACGAGGGGGCATGGCTTGGCGTTTGTCTAGTTGAATTTCATAAAGTTTCAGTTAGTCCATTTCTATGGCCAGGCAAAGTCCCTCTGCATGGCAGCCCTGCCCTGGACTGTGTCAGCTGCTTCCCCTATTTTGGCATCTTCTGTAAACTTCAGGAGCAGGCAATTTGTCTGCTCCTCCGTGTCACTGATAAAGGCACTAAGCAGAAGGGTCTCAGGACAGTTCCGTGGTACCTCACATACTGCTAGTATCCAGGGAGAGTAAAATCCGTTAACCCAACTCTGCAGACAGTTCTTTTATGTACTGCTCTCCCCTCATCCACAAATCCAGTCATTTTATCAAAGGAGGCAGTCAGGTTGATCAGGAGTGATCTACTGTTGTTAAATTCATGCTGTCACCGTTGGTAAATCACAGAGTCACAGAATAGTTTAGCTTGGAAGTGATCTCTAGAGATCATCTAGTCCAACCCCCCTCCCCAAGCAGGAACACCTAGATCACGTGGGGCAGGGAAATCCATGCTGTCACCTCCTCCTTCAGGTACCCCAAAACATAATCTGAAAGGACTCACTTCATAATTTGCCCAGCGACCAAAGAGGGGCTGAACAGCCTGTAGCTTTCGGCCTCTCTGAAGATGTGTGATCTCTGTAACATTTGTCCTTCTCAGTTACTGGGGACAACCCAGATCTCTGCAACTAGGAGAGCAGGTTAACAGAGGGCAGCTGCGCGGTGCCGWTAACCACCTCCCTCCCTCCGCAGCCTTGCACGCGGCCCCTGTGGTCCAGAGAGGCAACATGCGGATGTCTGGAGGAGGCAGGGAGTGACAGCTGGACCAAGAAAGGAGAGGCAGCAAGAAGTACTAATGCCTTCACACTTGGCAGGCTTTGCTTGCTCCTCGTGTTTTTAACTTGTACCTTTCTAGCCTCTTTGTTGCCTAGACCACCATGCATCATCTTGCCTGTTGCTACTGCATGTTGTCTAGATGGAAGCTATATTGTGTTCATACTTTCTTCAGAAATGGGGAAAAAGACAAAACATAAACAACTAAAATAAAAAAATGCAGAGAAAGGAACCCCCCCCCCCACGTGCTGATCACCCAAGTGAAGACTGCAGGGAAGGTTTGGGCTAAGAAAAGATTTTCCCCTCTCATACTTGCTGTTGCCAGCTCTTGGCAGCTTGCTTCTCTCACCCCTACGTGTCACCCTTTGAAACATTTTTAAAATCAAACTGTTTCTCATGGGAATTCARGGCCTGTTTTTTAAACCTGACCTTTTTATTACAGATTTATTTGTTTTGATCAATTGTAAAAGGCTGTAAACTTCATGGAATTTGAAAATAGACAGATCTTTACAAAACACATGAGGAAAATGTATACTCTTTTGAAAATATGGAAAAGCTTGCATTTGCATATGTTTTGTGAAAGGCTATACATTCACTTGCATGAAAACTATTTTTCATGACAGAAAATTCTAAAACAAGATTTTGGAGATACCAGTATTTAGAAACTAAACTACTTATTCTGTTTCTCTGTAGATTTAAATCTGTATATTTAAAGTTTTATGTGTTTTAATCCTCCGCGTTAAATTCTTCATAATATATTCATAAAATATTTCAGATAGGCTAACTAGTGCAGTAACATTGCTTAATCCTACTTTTAATTGTCACTATGAATTTGGATAATGAGCTTCTTATTTTTATAAACTAGGAGGGGGTATTTGAGGTAATTTCCTTACTAATGTTTGCCTTAAAAATGCTCAGTTTTYTGACAACAACAGCCAAAAAGTGGAGTTCTGGAGACAAATAAGAGAAGGAAAAGTGAACTTCTGGAATAGAAGGATAAATTAAAAAAGAATTACCAACTGGGATCTATCCATCCAGTTTTGAATCAAGTAGTATTTCAACTTTATTTGCTTATTTTCTCTAAATACATAATTTCAAGCCAATGCTATTGTTTTTGTTTCCAGCATAATGATAGGAATTTACTTTGCCTTGCTGATTAATGTTAATTATAGTCTTCGTATTTTAGTTTTCAAATTGCAGCTCTAATGTACCTGCTTAGTTACTTATTGTAACTAAGGTTACAATCAGGGTGTCTCATTTTTTGCTTTTCTTTAAAATATTTAAATATTTGTTAAAAATATGGACAGCGTATCAAGAAAGTGGTATGATGGTATCAGTTTACTGCCTCAAAAAGTGTCTGGTGTTTTCTGTTGGATAGAGAGACCTCATTTAACATCAGAGGGAGCAATAGAAGGACAGAGTTTAATTTAGTTCTTAATTCTTCATTTTGCATTGAGTGTTGATAAGAGGAAGTGAGCTGAAGTCCTGGCCTTGGCTTGTGCTTTCTGCTTGTTGTTTGACATATTGGTTCTTGGGTATAAGCCTTAGTTGGAGTGTTGGAGTGACTATTGCAAAATTGTGTGGCAGCTTTTCCGAGTGCTGTGAAGGGAAAATACTTCCATATTTTAGCAAATGCAAGAGAGACATTTGGACAGCAAGGATACCATGCATTATTAAACACAGTCTGCCTGCATTCATTTTCCCCCTCTGTCTTTCAGACTCCGGGCAGAGTTGGGTCTCAGAGCTCTGACTCAGATTCATCTGCTGCACCAGGAAATGCTGTGGACGTGAACAACGAAGGCTCCTCCGAGGTACTGTRCACCAGTGTGTGCAGCCATAATACAAAACTTTGGGAGCTATTTCTGCTGCTATGAAACTGTTTGGAATTTCTTTTTATACCTTATCTAAAATTAATTGTATGAAATAAATACTCAAAAGTACTATCTTACAATAATGAGTTATTTAAATATAAAGATAGGTCATATAGCTGCATAACTTTTGATTAGGTSTATTTATTACGCAGCCATAAACAGTCTTTTCTGTAGAGAAAGAATGTAGAGAAGAATTTGAAACAAAACCTTAATGTTCCTCCTTACTAAATCTTATATGAGAGTTTCAGCAAACAAAGCACAATATTTTCCACTTGTAGTCCTTGCTTCTGTTAAGCCATAATGTATGTTGGAAACCACCTTCTCCACCTAAATATGAAATGTGTTGGCTTATTTTTCTTTTGTGCCTGTGTCTAACTTTTTAATCATATCTGTTTTTTATCTGCTCTGTACTTGACCAACAGCATAAGTTGTTTTGCTCTTCTTGCATCAGTTCCAAATTACAATGTGTTTGGATTTACAATGTGTCAAATATTAACTTTGAAAAATTCAGCCTGACTTCACTGGCCGTTTAAGCTATCTGGTGCTAATGTAGCCTCATTACCTAGATTACAAATGTTTCCAGTTTAACATACAAATGCAATGCAATGTTAATTACAGTGTTATTACAGCATTTAAGGGAGCAGAGTGCCCTTTCTTACCCTGAATGAAGTAGCTGATGGTTCAAATACCCATGCATATGTCACACATCATAAGAGGTCTTCTCATTGTGTTATTTAAAGTCATAATTGCCTTACATCTGTACATCTGTGCTAAATTCTCAGCTAGCGAAGCCTTAATGAAGTCAGTATAATCAAACATTCCTTAATTTCTTGCTGCATGTCACCCATGTCATGTGCTTGTAAGTCAAAAACTGTTTTGTCTGCGTATTTACACTGTCCTTGCAGTGTAAATTAAAGAACAAATATTCTTAAATTGCAGAGTAAAATCTCATTAYTTCTGTAGTTAATTAGTGCATAAGAATATGCAATGAGAGATAATTGCTTCCTTCTAAAGTTTGCCTAAAAGTACAYGATCCTGTTAATGTGGCAATAATATCACTGCTGGTACAGCAATACTCATGTATTTATTTCTTGACATAAAAAGAACTTGTAAAACATGGATGTGCCTGCCTGTACTGTTGTACTATTTTTTTCTTACTGTTGAGTTGGAACTCAGACCAAAGGCTAGTGTGTCACCTTTGGTAGTAACATGCTAAAAAAAATCTTTTAGTCGTCAATAATTCCACTAGCTGTCTCACTGGTTGCAAGAAAGGTGCTTCCTTTAAAATATAACTTTCAAAATCTGTTTGAAATTAGTTCTGAAGCTGGTGGTGATTTCTTACTCTCTGAAGGTTCATCCATTGCAGCCTGTAGCTCGAGCCTTTCTGCTGGTCTTCCTTTTCCTCTGCAGCTGGCCGGAGATTTCTCTTTCCGAGAACTGTCTCTCCCAAAGCACATTATCCAGCCTCTTGGAGGCTTTACTTTCCTGTTATATGGTTATGGTCCCACCTGCTTCTCCAGTGTTACATAAAATGAGAAATCCAACTRACTTKYTTTCATTCCAGCCCTATTTGTGACTTGATTTTCCGATTTGTATTGCTGTTTCATGGTTCAAATGGAGAAGAGTTAATAGATCTCTGCAGATTCTCTTATCTTCTACCTCCTTCAGACCTGTTTGAAATCAGTCGTGATATTTGGGAATTGTAGTATAAAATAAAAGGAGAGGGAAGGGTGATTTGGTTAAAACTTCAAGTTGTTCCTTGTTCAAGGGGAGAGAGAAGTACTATTATTTAAGTCCCTTTTGTGGCAATGTCAGCATTGCATATCACATCCAGACCTGAACCTATAATCAAATCTGGATGCCTGTTTTATTCACTGCATAATCTGACTAAGAATAAAAAGTCTATTTTACCTTTGCAGACCCAGTGCAACTCCAGGTGCAGCAGTGAGGTGCTGAATGATGCATTTGTGCAGTGAATCCACTAACATTTGTTCTGTTAGTGCAGTGGAGCTGCTTTGGGTTGGCAAGTGTGTAGTCTGCTCTGTCTGCCCCTGTATGCAGAGAGTCTGCAGGCAGAGACTCCCAGAGCACCCTAAGCTCTGCCCTGCTTTTTCTATGTGTTTAGGCATGTAGGATGTGTCTTGAAGCTGCAGGTCTTCAGGAACTGGTTGAACTTTTTTCTTTGGTAAATCTCAGGTGAACATCCTGAGGGTTTATTTATTTACTTTGTTTTTAAAATTCGGCAAAGCAAGCTTCACGTTTTGCCTTAAATGAGAATGCCAGGCATGCAGTTGCAGGGATTGCTGAGCCATGCCTGTTCCCATAAATTTGCTTTCTTCTGAAAATTAAAATAGCTTTATTCTCCTGTGACAGCTGCCTTACACATCTGTGTATTAATTTAGGGAGATATTTCTGCAATCTCACCAWCCCATCTCTGTCTCTGTCTTTGAAATGTCTCAAAACCTTTATGAGGAGCTGCAGGATGGGCCTGATGTGATGCCTTATGATGGTCCATGCATGGTTTGTTGTGTAGCATGTTCATTTGTCATATGGAAGGGCTGTGGAAAACAAGTAGTAGTATGCAGCATAGATTTATTTGTTTTGAAAAAAAAAGTCTTTGCAAAGATCTGGAAGTAGCTGCAAACGCTTTCAGTGATTGTAGGGAAGCTTCAGCATAAAAATTTGAACATCATATGTTTCCAAGCCTGTTTTTTTTTTGTCTTTGTTAGTTTCCTAAAAACAAATATACATTTCACAGGGCTTCATCTGTCCACTATGTATGAAAGTGTGTGTAACTCCTACTGATCTGTGTGAACATTACCAGAATGAGCACTCTGGGACAGAAAGGAGAAGACAGGAGCTTCGTGACCTTCCAACTGTCACTGTGGGTCTTGTTTATATTGTTTCAATAGCTTTGGTAATGGGCTGCTTTAAGTGGATATCGATCTTTTCTTATGGCTTGGGCGTCACTTTTCTCATTTTTTTCTTGTGATTTCTCACTGAAACATAATTAATCTCTTAATGCATGAGTAGAAATTTTACATTTGGCCAAAGGACTCCTCCATGGCCGGCTTTCTGGTTTGCGGTTCTCACCTGAAATACGCTCAGTGCTGGCTGACTTGTTCACACTGATACAATCTTTTTGGACAGCTTTTGCTAGATTTTCTTATAAATTAGACAGTCATACTATTTAATAGACTCTACTTTAAYAGACTCAAGGTCAGTGTCATGATAAGCACGGTATCAGCTCTGGTACAACCTATGTGAAATTAAGTATTTCCAGCTTTTATTTGCTATTTACCTTTAAAGCAAATTTACAAGTGGAGGTAGATACACTCGGTGAAAGGTGAGAACCAAAGATGGGATACTCGAATGTAATTTATAAACTTCTTGTTTTGAACGTTTTTGAAAGAGACTTCAGTACTATAGCAAAAGTATAAACTAGTGTTCTTTAACCACAGCCCAGAATTTTATTGGAATTGCTTTATGTACCTTAACAAAATGCAAATGGTGTTTTGGGAAGGTATTGTAAGAAATAGAGTGTTTCTAACTTCTTCCAAAGGTGCAGTGTAAAAGGGGAAAGTAAGAGCCTTCAGCTGGACGGGGCGGTCTGATTTGTTCCTCTGTGAATCTCAGAGAGCAGATTCTTGACTGTTGGGGGTAGGCAGCTTCCTACTAGCTGGGCTTCATGGAAATGAGGTAGTTTTTGTTTCTTTTCTGATGATGTTTCCTTTGTTGAGTTTTGGAATCAAATGTTTATTCTTAGCGGTATGAACTATATAATTTTATTGTATATATTGCTCTATGTATTGGCTAAGTAGTGATTTCTCTCCTACTTGGAAGTTGAAGTGCAGTTGTGCTTTATAGTTATTTTCAGAAGGAAAACTTAAAAGTGCGTGGGCCATCGATCCAAAGATGAGGAAGGTTGTCAGGAGAGCAGTGATCACCCTTAGGCTACTTGAGATCTTTTCTCAGGGATGAAGTGTGAGCTGTGAAAAGGAGCAGTCAATATTTCTGTAAGATCTGAGTAAAACCAGCAGTTTTTGTTCTGCTGCTGCACCAGGGAACTGCCTTATAATCAATAGGACTGGTTATTGCCTTTCTTAAGTAAACTGTGACTTTACCAGTGACAGATTTCTGTCATGTGAAAGTATTGTGCATACTGTGATGTGAGATGGTTTGGTTACCTGAAGAAATTATTCTTTTTTAAATTGGTAATACTTAGTAATCCCATGGAGTTGACTGAGGGTTCTTGCCTGCTCTGTGGTTTTGTTGTTGTTTTTCCACCAGCAGTTACTCCTGTCAGTGATTTATGACTTTTTAACTTGATCAAACTTGTGCATTGAATATGGCACGTGAAGTTCAAGTTGTTCACGTGTAGCTCAAGCCCTGTTGTTAGTTGTGGGTTTCGGTACAGTGATTCAGAAAAGAACTGGAAGAGATAAGAAGCAAAGAAAGCTAATATATGATTTTTTTTTCAGTTTAATCTTATATCAGCATACATAGAAGGACCGAAGCAGTGGGACATCTATTAATAATTGCTATCAGTACCAATATGGAAAATTTAAAAAACTTTGATCACTAAGAAATTGGTTTGCACTTGTTAATGGAAAAGGAGAATTGTATTTGTATTTTTTGTATTTGTATTTGTAACAAGCACATCTTGATTTTGAAGGAGCAACACAGTGAGGTTGTCACTTTCCCTTCCATCTTGGCAATTTATGAGACAACTTTGTGAGAAAAAAATGATGTGTTTGGGGTTGTTTTCTCTAGCAGACATATGCAGCATTGCTGAGTTTGTCTTTCTGAAACTTGTTACTACTGTGAAAGTTCAAATACGTTTTGTCGAAAGAAGGTGATGGAGATGCTACTGGACTCAATTTTCTTCCAGTGCGTTGTCCTCAGCAATAGAGGTAGGACCCAGATATTAAGTGTTGTGGAGTCAATGTTGGGTTCGAATTTACGTTACATGTGACCTGAAAAATTGTTAGGTCTGTGGACCYAAGCATTAGTACCACCCTTTTAAGTTTGCCTATTGGTTTCTTCATTGAACCACTTTCTGATGGTAAAACCTTGTCTGCTGATCAGAATTTGATTTGCTGCTATGTGCTCTTGTTGCTCTGTTCTTCATTCATTGCTCTGGGCAATGAGAGCCAGTGTTCGGAAATTACTGCGTTTTACTGCTGGAACATCCGACTGTGTCTGATGGACTGCTGGAACGTATCCTCACAATTCACCTTCAGCTTTATTTAGGATACTTCACTTAAAGACATCTTTGTAGAGTCTTCATGCTTCAAACCAGGGATTTTAGCATGTAACTGGTTCAAGTGACATTAAAATACCTTCTTTTTCCCCTGGAAGCACAGATTAAGTCTTACCTCAAAAGACAGAAAAAAAAGAAAAGAAAAGCCTGTCCTACTGCCAGAAGCAACACCATGAGGTTGGTGCCAAGTTCTTCGCGTAGCTGACTCAGCCAGCAAATATTGTACGGAGGCCCTGTGCAGCACCTCATTCCCAAACAGGGATTTTGTTCCTCCTTCTTTCATAGATACCATATTGTAACTAACAAAGGCAATTGCAGATTGATTTTTTTTGCAGGTGCACAGACCATCATCTCCTCCCTTTAAGGCTAGGATTGAGTTCTTGCATCTTGGGATGCTCCTTCAGTTCCTTCTCATACTATCAAATTAGGTCACAGTAGCTGGTTTCACCTCAGTGATACTTTCCTGTTTGGCTTAGGAACAGAAGTTGTTGGTTGAACTGTCTTGCCACATGAATTCTCCATTCTCTTATTGCTTGCTTAAATGTTATAGCAAATTAGAGATACTGATCTGAATTGACTTGGCCATGCAATGCGACTGACTTTTTTTTCTTTAAAGAAGATCCACTAAATTAGAGTTTCTAATTTGTCACAAAAGTGTCTTGTAGGTTGTGATAGACTCATCAATAGTAATAAAAAGAGAAAGAACTGGGCTAGAAATTATTTTGGTTCTATTCTTGTCTAGTAAAGCCAGCTTCCTTTCTTGAAAGATATTGAGCCTGCAGTCTATTATAAACGAACTGTAGGCAGACATGTTTTTTCTTTCTGATTTGAAGGTTAAATATTTGCATGTAAAATTGAAACAGACTCCAGAGTTTAATTATTAGAGAAGAGGTGAAAAGGTCATCTTTCATATGATTAGATAGAGATGTTATCCAATGAAGACACTATCATATTATTGAGTGTGTAAAGCTCAAGGAAAGTGCCTTTTCTGGGAGAAGGCATGGAACAAAATGTATTTTCCTGATAACAATATAAAAGGAATGATTTTCTTTATGTATTCTTTAACTTAAGAATGTTGGTATGTAAGACTTCTGAAATAAATTCTGAACATGGTCTTGTCCTTGATGCCTGAGAACTTCTTGAGTTGATTGTTTTGATAGGTKATCAGGAAATACCGGGTAGAAACTGCTTGAAACTTTCAGCTCTGAAACATGAATACATTTTTTGTTCTGCGGCCCTGAGTATATGCTGTTCTTAACCTGTCCTGTAAAATGTTTCAGCTTCTAAATCACAGTGTAACTGGAGAATATCTAACCTTCACTTTAGAGTTACTGTTTAAATGGTGATGAAAACCCATACCTTATTGATAGAAGGATGGTGAATATTTGGCTGTAGGGCAAAACCATGAATAGTGAATTGAGAGACTTTCCAAGAATTTGTCATGCTTTAAAATGAAAACCAGCTCCAGAAAGGTGTATGCCTCTGCATGGATGGATGTGCCCCCTACAGCTCTTGAACTTGCTTTCAGTTTTTGAACATGTTGAGCTATAGCAGCAAGACAAGCTGTATGTTTTTAATAAGGTTTGTGAAGTAATTGTTAATGTAAGTTTGAATTCTGAAGGACTGACAGGAATGCAGCTTGGTTAGAGGATGTTGTGGATCTGGATCTGGATCACTGCTGTTGCACGGTGTGCATGCTGCTTAGAGCCTTGAGTGCCAGCCCGGCACTTCTGAAYGGTCAACAGGAAGCACAGAAACTAAAATTTGTAAACTAGACCCTGGGCCCGAGCTCTCCATGTAGAATATTGTTTTATCATTTCCATATAGTAGAAGTGTCAGTTACATTGCAGTTCTGCTCTTTCTTTCGCTGCAGTACGTGAATGTTTTCCAAGAAGTGTGTTTGTGGAACAAAATTGACTTCTCAGTGGAAAATTGCAAAGTTCTCTAGTTGTTTAAGTCTGACTCATGACATAATAGCTGAGATAAAAATTTAAGATGGTGCAGAAATTCTGTCTGTAATAGTGAAGAGTGCTATATGCTCTAATTGTGTTTTATATATAAATAAGTATTTATATGTTATATTTAATACTTAGTTTTTKATATTTATATTATATATCTTATATGAGATAATATATAAAAATCTGTTACCTAAAAGGRGCCATTTTCTTGAGATGCATTTTAAGAGAGAGCTCAGGGGAGCGTAACTTTACCAGGGCTGAAGGTAAATCTTACCTAGCAGAGGAGGAAAGCCGCTACACAGGCATGTCTGTACAGGCCTAGTCATGAGACAAGGCCAATGAAAGAATCCTATYGTGCTTCCATGTAGGTAGCTGAGATAGTTGGTGAAATTTGGCACTAGGAGCTGACACGGGGCAGGACAAAGAGGCCTCCAAAGCCCCTAGCTAGTGATTGCTGTTGTGCTCTCAGTAAAGCTGATGTGCTGGAAGTCTTTGTAGCAAGAGAGGCTCGTGTGGTGCTGTGGGGATGCCTGTGGCCAGGCCTGCGGCATCCGGGCACTTCCCGCTGGATCAAGAACTCGGGAATCAACATGTGATGGAAGTACTCTCTACATGAAGAAAACAAACAAAACAGAAATCATCTAATGGTCCTTAACTTTTGGGGGGCACTTTTCTCTCCCCTGCATAAAGCAAGAGAGAAAGCTCCAGGGAAGCGTCAGTCAGGGAGGTAGGAACTGTGCCTGTGTGTGCAGCGCTGCAGRTGCTGAACGTGCTCTCTTTGCCTTAATAACTGAGGAATATTAAATCCCTTTCAGTTCTCCCTGSCTATGCTTCATGCAGCGCAGCTCCTAAATGTGTTTTTAAATGAGCTTTACCCAGTTGGGTAATTTTGGTTAATACAGCCTTTGGGAAAAGGGAATGGTGCATGCCGTGTATGGTGACCTCCTTCTTCAGATACAAGAACTTTGGTCCTTGCCCTTCCTGTGAAGGTCTGTGCAGTTAAGGAAGATGAGCGTAGACCTGCTGGAATGGAGACCTCCCTCCATCTCTCACGGCAGCTGGGGGAGCTCGTGTGACAGCCCCTTAGTGGCTGTGACTGTGTCRTCTGCCCTTTGTATCAGGACCACGTCTGCCCGGTGTGTGAGCATTTTGCACTTGATCCACATTCTGCAAATAGATAAAAATGTGTTTCAGATGCATTTCAGTTTCTTCTCTTCTGCTCCTCCCCACATGTTCAGCTACAGATGACTAAAGTATACTTTTATATGCATTTTCAAAACGCATCTCAGGGTGATGCTAGGAAAGAGTGGGGTTTTTATGGCTGTATTTGGCTGGCACTCTCCTTACTGCAGCCCAGCAAGGGGAAGGTGGTTCCTGTTATTAGGAAGGAAACTCTGTGCGTGCTTCCCCTGGCCTCCTGGCAGCAGTGGGTTTCACTCTGGGTCCCGTCCACTTGCTGGGATCCAGGGCATCCCACTGGCTCTGCAGCTTTCTTGTCGGTGGTGGAACCGCGTTCAGTTTTGACAGATTTTGGAAAAAAATCTCCGTCCGCCTTTGGTAGTAATTGAGATGAGAGATTGATTGCTGTCGCCTTGGGCTAATTGCAGACATTGTCTTGCCTTTCCTCTTCTCCAGGACCTTCTTTCCACACAATAAAACCCAACCGAGCAGCCCAAAGCAACTGAGCAGATGTTGCTGCTTAAAAGGAAAGGAATAAACSGTGCAAGGAAGGACAGGACAGAGCAGTTTTCTGCTCTCACTGGTGCCGTGCAGGGATGTGCTCATCTCGCTGCAGAGCAGCTCCTGCTGTCGGCAGGAAGCCCAKGGAAGCAGTGGGAATTGCGTGCGTGTCTTTTCATCCCTAAGGGGTGGCTGCAGTTAGTGCGTGAGWGCTTCTGCTCCCAATTCATCTACAAAGCAAATTCCTTGCCTTTGGACCTGTCCTATCATTTATTGTCGTTGCTCTTTGCCAGGAATTTTCTAGATACTCCCTCTGCTGCTTTTGCTCAGGGTAACCTTCATTGCTGCCCCGTGCTAATTATATGGGGTAGATGTTACTGGGAGCACAGTAGGGAACCAACTTTCCTGTATCCCTCACGGCACGGGCGCTTAGGAATGAGTGACTGGGTTTAATGTTAAGTGGAACCATGTGGATGAATTCGGTAGATAAATGAATTGTAGTTACAGGTAAATGACTATGCTCTGCTTTGGAAGGAAGATGCTGTTTTGTTTGATCCAGTTTTGCTGAAATTGGTCTTCAGTATGATGATGTAGTGGATTTGACAAGCAACTATACTTAATTTCTTAAATTTTCTGAAAAAAAAAGCAAATAGAAATAAAAAAAATAAAAGTAATAAGGATCTTGTTCAGTGCTCTGGAGATTCAGTTGTGTTTGAATAGCCTAACTTGATAGTTCTCTTGGAATAAATCCATATTAGTATTTGGTTATTTAGTTTATAATGACTTGTCAAATAAAATTCTATCAACGTCAAGTTAGAAAGTGAGTGCTACTGTGAGTGACAACATATACCTTCAGTATGCTCACTTTGTAATTCTGTTTAAAGTTCCAGGGCTTATCTAGGAGTGTCCAAATACACAGATAAGAACATAAACTGAGTGTCAAAACTCTGTGTCTGTCTGTTGGGTATCTTGCTGGAGTGTATGTTATGTGAGATGCGAGCGTTCTGATTTTGGATAGCCAGAGTCTGTGTTTTAGGGTTTGAATATGATCCAATTAACACAATTCACATGATACAATTAGAGTTGGAGTGCGATACAAATCATTACGGAAGGGGAATGTTTAAAAATGTAAATGCATAATTCAAGTAAATTAAACAAAATAGGACCTTAATTTCACTCGCATGAGGGTCTCTTTATTCAGTTAGGAATTATAAGGCACTTTTAAATCGTTTACTTCCACTCTGAAATTTTGTTTCGCTTGAGTGATGCATATTGGCTACAGCGTAAAGGAGAATTTGGCTCGGGCTGGTCATGATAACCAAATTAAACCTCATCAATTAAAAGCAGATTGAATAGATTGTTCAATAAAGTGATATATATAACAGTTCTGGTGAATGCCAGTTTGGCCACACRTGTTTAAAGGTATGTTAAAGTGACTATTTTCTCTTGACTTTGGGGGTAGAATATTGCCCTGTTAAGTTTTTGCTATTGTTAAGCTTGCAATAAATATTCTGGAATGTGAGCGGATGTTTTCTGATTCTATAGACTGCAGRGGGGTGATTTCAGTTCTTTGCTTCTGAACTGCGTGTATGAATTATATGCAAGATGAACACTGTTTTCCACTCTCCCTTGGTTCATATTAAAATCTGGATATGGTCGTATAGGTACATAAAAAGCTGTGCTTTAGAGGGTTTTATTTTATGTCCTTTACATTTATTTTTGTATTGCCTTTTCTGAAAACAAGCCCCCAAATCCTCTCCTCTTTGGAAGAACCACCAGATTTTATGACAAGTTGTATGGAAGTACTTTTCTTAAAAAATATATATTTTCTTCCTTTTAATTATAAAACAAAATTGTAAATGGTGGAGGAAAAATAATTCAAAAAGACAAATCTTGGTTCTCACTTATTTTTTTTCTTTTTATAATAGGGCTTTATTTGTCCTCTGTGTATGAAGTCTCATGGATCAGCTGAGGAGCTGTTCAAGCACTATGAAGCAGTTCATGATTCTGGCATTGATTCAACTCACGGAGGGGAAAGTCATCTGTCACCGAGCAGGTGGAACAGTATTCCTTTGTGCATGTGCTTTTGTGTCAGTATTGAGCTGCTTCTAATTACAATGCAGGCTGTATTAATTTGAGCACTTAATTATGCAGTAAAGTATTTACGTGTTCATGCCCCATTTCTAAATACAGCTAAAAAGCAGCTTGAAACTTATATTGGCTGATATTGATAAATAATAGATTAGCATCTATTATTTAACAGGTATGTTTATATTTTTAATTATATCACCTGTTTCTCATGCAGCTGACAATGCTGGGTTGCGAAATGGTAACATTTTTAGGATCAAGGCGGAAGATCAGTTTCTGCATTCTTTTCAGTGTAGAAGTGAAACTGCATTTTTTGAGGATTTTTGCATTTTTTGAGGATGGTGAAGGACAACCTTCGAGAATGAGAAGCAACTTGATTTTGTCGTTTGGTGGTTATGGTACTGGGTGATTATATCATCACCTTTTGCTTTGCTAGGTTCCCATTTTATCTAATTGTAAATCTGAGAACTTTGTGTCACTAATGCTCCATCTAACACTTCCACATTCCAGAAACTTCATGCTGATCTGTAGAAATCTMCTCTAGTTTATTTTATTTAACTCTTTGGTCAAACCTGTAAGTGTGTGTGGTTAAATATATTCCTAGGCAACTTATCAGATGTTTTAATTTCTGAGGGTAGCAGTATATAGCAGGAACTGATAAGGTGAAACATACTTTCTTACTTTTTTTTCCCCCCTCGCCTTTTTTTTTTGTAACAAAAGAATGTGTAAGGTAACTTTTTTCAGGTATTATCTGAATGAAGCTATCATCTCCCCAGTATTCTGCAGAACCACTGTTRGTAGAGGTCTTGTCTTCATGCATGGGTGTAGAGGCCCTTCTTCAAGGGTGTTTCCACTCTCTTCCAACCATGGTGGGTTTCTGGCTGCATTCCCTGAACACACATTTTGTGTTGACAGTGTCGAAGCTGCTGAGAGGAGGCTCTGAGGCCAATAAGCACTTTTCTTAATGGTGCAATGGAGAGGGGGACTGCAAGTAACTCACCATGTTGAAGAAACAGTTACACAGATAAAACAAAATGCCAGTCTTAAAAGACATTTTCAATGCACATTGCATTGAAATGGCAACATTTTAAACTGAACTTAGAGTAGTTGCAGAATTTGCAACTGATAGCATTGATTTTTTTGTCAGTGGTCTGTCATTAAGGTGTCTGGAACAAAACAATTGTGCTTCCCAACTCTAATCTCATTTTAACATGTGTGTCTGCTTTGACAAAACTCTGTGGTATTGTATAGTATCTTTTATCTGTCAGACTTGCTCGGCTCTCAAGTAGCAGTAATGCTGCAGACATAATTCTTAGATAACAGCCATGAGATGTAAGTATGATTCCAAAAGGAGCCAAATTATTTTCTGCTTGTGTTTAAGGGGAGTTCTGTAGGGCAAGTGCTGCCTCTAGAGGAGTCGTCGTGCCAGTGGGGTTTGGTTGGCAGGCACAGCAGGCAAGCAGGAGGGAGTGTGCCCAGAGGATGGACTAAACCCGCAGCCTCTGCGTCCTCAATTTTCTTAGCTGTGCAGGGAAAGAAAAGTAGTAAGCAAAGTAAATTGATTCTAGTTTTTAAAATGAGCATCCTGTGACCTGTCTGTTCAAGGGCGGTGGCTTTTTTTGAGATGGTGCTATTTTTACAATCATTTTTATCACTTTTTTTCACCAAATGTATGAAAAACCAAAAAAATTTCACCAAATGTATGAAAAACCAAAAAAAAAAACCAAATTATCTTCCATGAATATGGAAGATAATTTGAAAGAGTCGATTAGTCTGAGGAGAATAAGAGACTGCAAAATTAGGGCTCTATCCATGAGGAAATGATAGGGTACCATTAGAGTTGCACTGGGTTTCCTGTGAGCCCACTTACTTAAGAATGTCTGCTTTAAACCCTTTCCAAGTGTTACAACTTGACCAGAAATGGTCATTCTAGCAGAATAATAGCATTCACATGGGGGAACAGTTGGTCATAACGATATTGTTTATATAGTTTATGAAAGATTTATTTTTATGCCTACACATTTCCAATGCCAACCAGATGCTGGCTGGTGAAACTTTTCTCTTGACTCAAACACAACAGTCTAAGGATAAGTGCTTTTGTTTTCTCTTGTATAATTGAAAAAGTATTCAAGGTCAGGGAGTTTGGATGGTGTGAAGGGAGGCGGGTGAGAGCTGTTGTGTAACACTTGAGCTATTTCTTCTGCCTAGCGCGGTGTTCTTTAATGTTTTGCAGTTGTATGTTTGCTTGAGAAACYTCTCTTTCAACATAAACATTTATTTTTCAAGACTTAGACTACCACATTAAAGCAATATTCTGATCTGCAGCGGGGAACTGAACAGGTTGGCTGCCTACAAGTGAGCCCACAAGTGATTCGTGGGACCAAGTTAGGAGGTGAACTTCTTTATTTAGTCGGTAGAAAGATGCAGGTGCTATCACTCCCAGTAATTAAATAGTATTATTATTTCTGAGTAAGTCAGAGGTGTTTTCCAACCAATTATAGTGCCATAGTTCAGGACCAGTTTTTATTTTACAGATTTTATTTCTTTCATTCTTTATCAATATCACAATTTCAGAGCCCTGGMACAGGCTGCCCAGGGAGGCTGTGGAGTCTCCTTCTCTGGGGATTTTCCACACCCACCTGGATGCCRCCTGTGCCCCGTGCTCTGGGTGTCCCTGCTGGAGCAGGGGGGTTGGACTAGATGATCTCTAAAGGCCCCTTCCAACCTCGACTGTGCTGTGACTCTGTGTAACTACATGGTGTCCTCTTCCCTTCCATGCCGTGAATTACCACAGTTAGGTACCAACAGTAAATCCTGTAACTGATCTTGCTAGACTGTTAGTGCTCAGGTGGTCAGGTAGTGGCATTAAAGATGTGGGGGAATGGTGTTGAGCAGAAGGAAAAGGTAGTAGGGATTTGTCAGGTGGCAAAGGAGGATATGCYGAGAGGAGTGTCAGAGAGGAGGAAGGGACTGGAGTGTGCTCAAAGGGGAAAGGGCGATTTAGTGAGGATTTGGATGGCAGTAAGAAAAATAAAATGACAGTCTGCGAGTGAACCCTTATACTATTTTTTTCTTCTTCTTTCCTGCTTATTTTTCACTGGACAATTAATCCACATTTAGGTTTCATATGATTGCTCTAAAGCAAAACGGCCTTGGGATTATSAAGGCAAATCCTGTTGAGGGTGTTTGCATTCCTAGCTCCCTTCCTCACCCTTTTCTGCCCTACCTCTTCTGTACTACAAACTGTTGTCATACAGTACAGAAACTTTTTTACAAAGACCGGTGTGTCTTCAATAGTTCAGTGCTACACAAACTTYTAGTCATTATAAATACCAAGGTGTCTTCAATAATTCAATTTTATGTATCTAGTATGTGTTCTGGCCCAGCTTCAATGTAGTCAACTGTGTTTCACCTGCCTGAGATTTTACCTKTAATGTGTGAATTTTAGCTAGATTACCTATACGTGTGAGAAGGCTGCTTCCTCTGCCTCCTCCATGTGTGTTCTGGATTGCAGCTATGAGTAAGCTGTGAGCTCAGCACAATGATGAGTGCAGACAGAGTTCTYGCTGGCATCACTTTGTTGGTTCATGTGTCAGTAGTTTCCCCAGCTTCCTGATGCCCCAAACATGACAGTAATACTCAGGTGTAGATTGAATCTGTTCCTTTCCAGCTTAAGTAAGGAAACCTCCCCCACCCTGCTCTCCGTCTAGTAGCATGAGGTAAAAGAAGGAGCGTCTTTGGAGGAAGGAGTCCCACAGCGCTGCTGCAACAGCTCTGCATGGTGTAAAACGGAGGGAGTGTGTTGATATTCACAGCCACACGTGTCTGTTGGAGCAGGCCCCGCAGCGCTGCTGCTGCTGCGCAGACAGTGAGGACGGGTGTGTTGACACTGCAGTAATGACCCCTGCGTCCTGTGCTTGGAGTGGCTGAGCCTCAGTGGGGCTACATGAGCCTCGTGTGCGGAGTTGTGTAACTCTGTACAGAGACCTGAGATTTAGAAGGGTGCTGTCTGAGCTGATCAGCAGCAGTTTTAGCCCTGGATCTTGTGTTCRTGCGTGGCAGGAGGCTTCAGCGTGAAATCTGAGAATTTTAAAGTGCCAAGGCTTTAAACATTCATGGCATTAAGTGAGTGAATCTGTGGGGCATACTGGGGAATTGCTGTGAGGAGGTAAACTTACATAATGGCATGGTTTGGAAGGAGCGGAGCAGCACGCTCTCTTTTGCTTGAGATGAAAAGTGAAGGAGAATAGACCTGCCCTCTTTGTAAGGTGTATACAAGTTATACAGCCCAGTGCAAAGCTTTGCTGTTCTGAAATCATGTGGTCAAGCTGATGCATTAACACTTTCATATATAAAAAAAGAATTCTGCGATTCTTCTTTCTTTAAAAGACCATATCTATGTCCTGCGCATATATATATATATGTATATATAAAAGATGCTTTGTATGTTTTAACAGTTTTCAGGTGATGATATGATTGTGAGCTAATGAGTATCTATTAATTTTCTTTGTTCCAAATTTTCAAAAAATGTAACTTATATATAACTGTGTATATTATATTTGCATAATATGTGATTATAACTATCTTCCAGTTACTTAACATGTGTTGTAACTTACACTGAAAGTATAAATGACAAAACATAACCACTTCATATTCATTTTCTCCACTTCATGGATATATTTATTCAGAGATGAAGTATCACTGCTCCGACAAGAAGTCCAGGACCTGCAAGCCTCACTGAAGGTTGGAAATGTTTTTCACTTGCATGTGCTTCTTCGTTTCAAATTGCCAAGTATTCTGCTATCTTAAGCAACCGAAATTAGAGTTTACTCTTCCCAATCTCGTTTTTTCTGTTCCAGGAGGAGAGATGGTACTCAGAAGAGCTGAAGAAAGAACTAGAAAAATTGCAGGGGCAGCAGCAGCAAGTAATTGCTTTAAAATACTTGAAGCAGGTTTATCATCAACATTGACATTGAAGATTAATACCTTTTTTTGTAAGGCACGTGGCCTGATTTAGTTAGTTCCATAACTTGACTCTTGACATGTTCCTGAAAACAAAATATATATATGAAGTGTATATCTAAAAGACAAGGTGATAGATAGTGATTCTTCCATGCTAGCTGCAGGTTCGTTTCAGACCTTCTGTTTTGGGCTTATTCAGAACTCAGTTTATTAAAGAACATAAATTGAATGTGGTTCATCTCTGATGACAAACATAGCAATGGGGTTTTTCTTGTAGGAAACTGTGGGGAGTAATGCTATTTCGTTAAATCCCATATGAACTTAACAAAAACCTATTTTTACTATAAGCTACATAAATAGTGAATTGTTATAAACCTCAGCAATTGCTTTCTCATACTGTGTATTTTCAGAATGTTCACTGCTGCCGTTCTGCTTAATGTCAGTAACTTGTGTTTTTAGGGCCAGATTTCAGTATTAAAAGGGCAGGGGGCATTTTTATTGGAATGTTAAAAGGAATATGATAGCATTCAGGAAGCCAAAATCGTTGTGACTTTTCTACTCTCTCTGCTATGACTGTTTAAATCAGTTATTTTTATATTGCTTTGTACCTTTTGAGTACAGAAACCTCTCTTTCTGTGTCTTTCCAAAAGCCTGGTCTTCTTTTATGTGAGCTGTTAAAGTACTAATAGTTATTCGTACTGTCTAATGATACATTTATTCTTCTGTTTTTAAAGGATTCTAAGTCTGATGGATTGACAACAGCTACATCTGCAGGTGGCTAATGTTTTATTATATTAATTTCTGTCACTGTTTTGGAATTTCTGAAATTTGTTTCAGTGTAGCCTTTGGGTTGATGAAAAGGCACTTTTGGTGAATTCAAGTGCTAGAATGCTGACAAATGTTTACTGCAGGTACCTAAGGTAGCTCCTGGCAGCTATGGTGTGGGGAATTGTTAGGAGATATTTGTTATATGTAATTTCTAGGAGTGAGAGAGGAATTGTCATAACTATAAAAGCACCTCTCAGTCATAGTATTGAACATCTTTTTTAGTCATTTCATGTATTCAGGCATTTGGGATGAGTCTATTGCTGAGAAAGACAGTGTCTGTTGATGTTTAAACTGCAGTTTTAGTCAACACTGATTTTGTTCATTGCTTTTCTATTCTGATTGCTAGAAAAGAAAACAATGAAATGTTGTTTGTTTCTCAGACCAATATTTTTTGCTCTGTGTTTTGTCTTCATGAGGCACCCATGGAATATAATTTCCTTATATATGCATGAATGTGTGACTTATGTGTGACTGGTCATCACGAAGTGATTTCTAATCACAGTTTTGGGCTTAGAATTGAGCATATTAAAGTGATATGAAGGGATATTTGCTGACAAGTGGAAACCACTATGTCCATAATCCTTCAAAGGACATGACTTGTGACAGATTCCAATATCGTGAAYGTGAATATTTATCTTCTATTATTTATTTTCCTAAAGCTAGTCGGATGTTAGGGAACTTGGATTAATTACTCTTTTATATACTGTGTTTTATTATTGATGTGAGTAACTATATAACCTTGTCCTAGGCAACTTAGAAAATAATACTGTTCTTTTTTGTGGAACTAGAATCATTAGAACATCAACTAGAAGAGATCCAAGTAGAAAATTTTAATATTAAGCAAATGAAAGACTTATTTGAGCAGAAAGCAGCACAGCTGGCCACTGAAATTGTGGGTAAGTACATTAAATGTGCACTCTAATTCTGTTCCCTATTTATGCAACTCTTGCAAGTGATCTTTTTTTGTTCAACTTCTTTCTTAATTAGAACTTAAAGCAAAATACGATGAAGAAACCAGTCTTCGGGAAGGTGCAGAACAGAAAGTGACAAACCTGACACAAGAACTGCAGAAAGAGAGAAATACCGTAGAAGACTTAAAGACAGAACTGGTATTCACACCACAGTCTTAATGTTTTTATGTCACTTGTGCATCACAAAATGGAAGGGACCTCTAGAGATCATCTAGTCCAAMCCCCGTGCTCCAGCAGGGACACCCAGAGCATGGGGCACAGGGAGGCATCCAGGCGAGTTTGGAAGAGCTCCAGAGACAACCTCCAGACTCCATGGCCTCTCAGAGCAGCCTGTTCCAGGGAGTTAAAAGGGGATATACTCAATTGCTTGCAAATACAGTTTGAAAGCATTCAAACATTGTGGAACTTGGAGGGATCTTCTTGTGGATTGAAAAGAAGTTCAGAATGTAATTTCTTAGTGTCTGTTTTGCTGCTTTAAATTTTCAGTATTTTCCCAGTCAATAGATAAATATGTGTTGTTTCAGACTTGCATGTTGAAATTTATGCTAGGTTATTTTATATTCTGCATATTGATGCTCTATATTTAAGGCATTTTGCAGAATATTAATYATTACAGATAAGTTGTATAGGCCTATAGTTATTTGAACAGCTGTCTTCAGTTCACCTGTTTTTCATTAGATGTTGTGTTATGACTGCCCCTGGATAGCTGCATTTGAAAGAAATGCTTGGAGAGGTGTTTTGTGACTGGTAGCTAGAAGGCTGGCAGCTGTCATCACCTTGCTTATGTTCATGTTTTCCCTCCCACGCTTGGCTGGTGATACTGCTGTGTGTGTATTCCAAGAGTTTGGCTCCTGATGATTTTTAAATACAGCTGTGGCTTTGGGGAAAAGTCCCTGTGACTCAGTAGCCTTATAGTTTTTACAGCCATAGCTGAGGCACATCTGGACTTCCTGCTTGTCTTCATCCCTCCCCTCTACCACTGCTTAGATTTTGAAGGCAAAAATGAGGGCTCTTTGACCTCCTCTTCTTCCCATAGTCAGATGCCCTGAAGAGAGCTGTCCCTACCTAGTCACTAAAGCTGTCCAACCCTCTCTACCTGTTTCTTGTTAGAGGAACCAGTATGGTCTACTTTTCAAGGAATTATGACTTCARGTAAACTTCTTAAGTAGATTCCCTGTCACTTCAGCCTTTCTTCGCAGTGAAAGTCTTCCTACTTGCCTAGCAACCTGTCTAAATGAAAATTACAGAAATTCACTCTTTAAGACCTTCTGTCAGATTAGGTTGAAAACAGTCTACAAGTTCCAGGCTAGGCTGGCAAGAACCAACAGAAAGCGTGATCTACTAAATCCTATTTTTTGGTAACTTACCTGTATTTTTCTGTTTTTTTTGTTGTTTTTTTTTTTTTCAGTTGTCATGCTCTAAATGACACGTTGTCTTTATATTGAGGATTTGTAAGATTTTTAGAGATAGAATTAGCTCTAGGAATATGTCTCCCAGCATCATGTTGTTCATTGCCACTTTACCACTTTCCAGCTGCAAAGGCCTGGTCTGGAGGATGTGGCTGTCCTGAAAAAGGAGCTGGTCCAAGTTCAGACACTGATGGACAAAATGACTTTGGAGCGTGAAAGAGAATCTGACAAGCTGAAAGATGAATGCAAGCACTTGCAGGCAGAGCAGGCTAACTCAGAGGTAAGTCATACCTAAAGCTGTCATGTGTATTGATTTTGCCATGATTTTCATATGGAAATGGAAAATACTAATTCATGGTAATGAGAAAAGCTGCTTTAAAATCAGAATGCAGGCTGTAAGCTTATTTGCGTTTTAACACCATATCTTTATTGAGATTTACCTGTCAAATTGGAAACCTATTACCTATTATTTATTGTAGGTGTGTGTTTTGTGTGTCAGATGCAAATCTGTGTTTCTTGCCTTCTCCCAAATCCATTAGATAATGGTTTTCCAGTCTCTTTTGGTACCTGCTAGACTAAAAGCTGACGGATTGCCACATCTCACCATGGTTTAAAGTCAAGATGTAATCTGTTTTGGGGCAAAAGCACCACAGTTTATGTCTTGTCATTACTGCAGTCTAAAGTAAAAAATGAAAGCTATTCTGAGGTTTGTAAAAGYTGGTTCTGTTTTGATTGAGTCAGTGGAAGATATTTTATATTGCTGATGGGAGATTTGGAAACATTTTTCCATTTTCATTGTTCCTGCATATAGATTTCTATGATAAATATTTGTTTGAAGAAGCAAAGCTAAAACTGCATCTTACTGCTGTACATATTAACTGCCTCTCCCTTAACAAATGTTTGTTTTCCTTGTATTTGGTTGCTTTCCTTTTCAACTAGTAAGCAGTTTTGTGCTTTCTGTGTAAATGAGAGAAACAGAATTGCAGAAAATTTGGCTTGAGTTTTTAAGGAAGAAACTTCCTCCTTGTACTGTCATAGCATGGAATTGTGAAATCTGAGAGTGAAATCTGTGTCTGACAGAGATACTGGCACAAAATCCTGAAAGACATGGTATCAACAAAAAAAAACTTYTGTGTAACAAACTTTATTGTACTGGAGAATTGATAAATCCATATCTGCAGAAGAATTCTCTCGCTGCAGTGTGTTGCAGCATCTTACTAGTGGATTGGTTGGTCTGTTTTTGCCACGGGCCTTAGTGACAGTTGTTACAACAACAGAGCAGTTGTTACTAGGCTTTTGTCTAGTAACACTTGGCTTGTGACTTTCATTTTGTCTCCTTTTCTGTTCTGTCTGGCCAGACAATGCCTTCCAAACTTGCAAGTGCAGAGCTATGATCTCTAGTGAAATGGGGTTCTTGCAGARTCCCCCAGCTTATATGAGGGAGAGACTGCAAGATGTGCAGAGTGCCCAGTTGCTTCTAGTATCCTCTGTCTGTTGGGATCTGTGGGCATGAAGGATTCCTGGTGTTTCGTGTGTCCTAGATTTCAGAACTGCAGTTTTAACTTTCTGTTTCTTCATCTGCAATGCAGAACTTTAGAGCAGCTCTGCCTTGTAGTACAGCTTCCCTCCTTCCCTCCCTCCTTTTTTCCCTCCCACTAATAGATACGTGGAGCCCCAGCAATTGTATGAGAGTACAGTATTTTGCTAAATATGAATCTACTATTGTTCTCAATTTAAAATTATGTATGCCAAGAACTTGATCAGACAGGTAGGAAAATGGAATATCCCAGCTGGAGTTCTGAATGTGATGTGGTTTGTTATGTGGCCATGTAAGTTGTTGTGTAATTGTAATTTGGTTTTAACTGTGGGAGCTAACAACTCTGCTGCAGCATGTAAATTGAAACTCAGCATACTGTCACTCTCATCTTTTGTAGTTCTGGATATTATATTTAGTTTTCATTTGAAGATTAGATGGCACAATGACATAGGCATAACTGAAATATTTTGTATTGTAACACGCACAGAAGTAGCAATTGCTCTTGTTGGCCCTAATTAGGTGTGCTAGGGCTTTGACTTACCTAGCTGTTTCAAAGTGCAACCTTTAACAGGAAGGGGAAAAAAAAAGTCTCAGTTCTGCTGGAAGTAATGGTCTGTGACTTCATATAAAAAGTCTTAAATGCATGGAAAGTTTATAAACTGCACTGCAATAGTGATAATAATATCAGGTGTCTGTTCAGTGTCACCAGTATGTAGTCTGAACCAGAGAAGACTGAATTTCCTTGTGGTAAACCATGGCAAGCAGGGGCATTCACGTTTTTCTCTGAAATGTTACTGTCTTCTCTGCTTAATTGTTACTTATGGCAACAGTAGCCTAAGACATTGGTAGGAAGACAAGTTCGAAATAAAAGCTTTTCTGTCAATGCGAAGTGACAGAAGAAAAGATGCTTCTAAAAAACCCAAATTACTTGAAGTCGTAGTGCTGAAAACTTCCCACTTTGCGTCTTTTGTTTCACAGTATGTTTTAAAAATAACCTAGAGAAAACAGGACCTGGGAAGCCCTCTATCCACCGCCTGGATGTAGCTCTGCTCATAGAAGCTTGGCTGTGTTTTGTCCCTGCTTGGCTCTTTGCGACCGCCTTGCCGCAAGGGCTGAAGGAGTCCCACGGTTCTTAGGCCTTCCTAGGCCGCAGCTTTTTGCTGAGGAGGATGTGGATACTCACATTTGTGCTGTTATTCAAAGCATAACTTGTAAAGAAGTTATCCTTGCAGCCTGGTGAAGAGAAGAGCATTGGTTGTTGGCACTCTGTGTGTCTTTAAGCGCTGCTGCTGAAGCAGTTTTACCTCTTTTTGTAGTTGTGGTGGCAGCAGTGCTAGCACTATCCTGCTGAATATTTCTTTTTAACTGTTTGGGATGATTAGCGAGGAATATTAAACTATTGAAAACCTTTATGTAAATTAAACACTTAAAACATTAATGTTACAGATGTTTAAAGCTGTGCGAGGGAGAGAACCGGAGAAGYTGTCCAGCTCTGCAGTTACCACCTAAGGGCATTTAATGTTACACCCCCTCCTTTCTGTGTTGAAATCTATACTTTATTTCAGAGCTGTACCCAAAGCTATGGTGTCTAGCTGTCTGAGATGAATGCTCATTTTGCTACGTGCCTTCCATGTTTAGCTTCTCACAGATGAATGTTCATTTTGATATACGCCTTCCATGTTTAGCTGCTCACTGTAGTGAATCCTACATGGTAAACATGTTATGGGAGCAGCTGCACCGCTCCAGGGCTAAACATTTCTATGTCTCTCTGCAGACTGGGATCTGGTTCAGTTTTCTGATAAGTCTTCCTACAAGCCATAAAAGACAGGGAATAGGCTTGGCAAATAATTATCCTGAAAGCATACAGTGTTAAATGAGTGGATTAAACTATGGGTGAATTTGCTAAAGCCAAAAAACTAAGCAAAGGCATTAAAAAAATCCATATTTGACAGCAAATTTGAGGAAATGTTATCTACTAACAGCTTTTGTCACTGCTTATTTCCATCTTTCATCCATCCATTTTATTTTTTTTCTGCTTCTAATGGAGAAACTTAAACTTGAGGTAATTTTTTTTACATCTTCTTATTCTTGTATTAGATCTCTGTAGTTAGACAGATTTTCTTATTGGTTCATTGGTTCCTTAGCCAAACAGACACTTCGCCAGTGTCCCAGTGTCAGGAGTGATTATTCACCTGTGAATGTTTTCATGAAGATACATCCATGTCTCTCTGTCTCTCTAGGTTGAAAAGCTGCAGGGGCGTCTTTAACAAGTTTCTGCACATTTTCTGCGTTACATTCTTTCACCAGTCAAACATCCATGCTGTATTTTTTGAGAGCATCCTGGAAAGGTTATCTGCCACAGACAGAAGCTGCTTCTGTCCAGTAGCTACTAACTGCTCAAAACAGAGCTCTTGTAAAGAATAGCATTACAGAACACAGAATTAATAACAACATGTAGTGCTATAATGAATATGTTCCTTTTTGGTCTTGCTATTTATGTAGGAAGGTCAAAAATATGAATATTGTCTGTTACTTATGTCTATAATTTCTAAAAACAACACAGAAGTTGGGATGTATATATGTACAAGAGAGAAATGTTACCGTTTCTGTAATTCTCACACTTCTTTACTAAACAGRAGTTCATTCTTGAAATTGTTATTTATACATTCCTGCCTCAATCTGTGGATATGAGAACCATAGAAAGAAATGCTGTTGTTATATGGTGTATTCCAAGTTAGTGCATCTACACAGTGCATTTTATTTTCTGTATTACGAGTATACAAGACAATTTTTCYTCTGTCTATTTGTTACAAAAAAAGAGAAGCGTTAATAGTGAGTAYGAGCCAGTTGCTAGCTTTTGGGTAGTGTATTGCAAACACATTTTAATTGGAGAATTCAGTGTTCCATTCACACTCTATGAACAAGTTAGTTTTGCCATCTAAGACAAGGTTCGTGTTTCACATTTTTCAACTCTATATGGAGAGGTCACATTTGTGAAAGATGCTTTTTCTCTTTTATCATCTTATACAAAGATCTCAGAGGTCACAGGRTATCAAGCATGATATTATTTCCTGTTAACCCAAACAAAGATGTTTTAGGGCAGCCGCTGTTACCACTGTGAGGTGCTTTTCTTCTGTGCTTTCCTTTTTGTGCCTATCCCATTGAAAGGGGAAGTGTTTTTTATAGGATTATGCTGGCCTGCAGGCTTGCTCAGAGTTCACACCAAGTCTGCATCAGAGGCAGGTGTTTTAACTGCCTTCTGCTTCTTTTTCCAAGACATTTTGCTCTGGTGAGGGGCYTTGCAGGAAGATTTTAGCAGTATAACTGCAATGACTTGGGCGAGTGTTCACTTTGAGCTACAGCTTTAATAATTGTCTATGGATAWTCTTTTGTGATTTTTATCAGTTGCGGGCTCAACTTCTTTCTTTTTTGTTAATTGGACTTTTGTTAATTGTTAAGGGACAAATTCGTCTCCTTGATAGAATATGGGTTTATCTTGTCTGGGGAGCTCTGTTCTCTGGTAATGTTGCAGTTGATAGTGCTCCAAGATGAGGTTGCATCAGATTTTTTTTTTCTTAAGATATTTATTTGAATAAAAGATGCTTTTTATTTTGCTACCGGGTATCTCATTTTTGTTCAGGTTATACATTACATGCAAATCTTTTAGTATTAAACATGGATTTTTTGTTTGTCCATTCAGGCTACCATTAACCAGCTAAGAGCTGAACTTGCCAAAGGACCTCAGGAAGTAGCTGTGTATGTCCAGGAGCTGCAAAAACTTCAAAGTTCAATCAAAGAGCTAGAACAGAAAAACCAGGTGAGAACATTTTTATTTCTTACACTTATCAGCTCTCATTAAAGTGGAAACATTGCCTTGGGAAGTGCTAACCAGAGACTGACAAAACACTTCCTTGGTGTTGCAGAAGTGGAGATCTTTTTTTTTAAACATTTTGCTTAATGGGAGGCATATGCACAGCAGGAGGGTAATTCTAGTGATTGTTGTTACGCCACTTCTGAAATCCCTGGGCYTGTTATGCTTACACGTTTCTAACAGCTGTGGTATATGCTGACATATAACGATATAGTGAGCCACCATCTCACATTAAAAAAGTGATATCCTCCAAACTATGACAATGTTTTCACAAAAATCATGCTTAAAAAGACATTCTGAACTCTTATTTTTCTACCAATTTCTTAGCTTTCAGATTTTACTTGTATCGTATTATTTGGCCTTTTATCATGGTCATAAAAGGTGGAGAATTGAGTTAARCCCCAGAACCTTCTCAGTCAACAAATATTTTATGAGAGCTTTTATCAAAGTCCTGTGAGCTTGCTGCATATACTTCAAGTAACACATTACATATGTACATTAAGAAAGCWTGTGGGTTGTGGGACAAAAATGGAGATAAGGAAAGAAAGGAGAAAAGGAGGAAGATGTATATATCTGTTGTTATGTTTGTATAGATAATATTGAATGTATGCACTATTCACACTGCATGAGTTTACCTAGCAGCAAGCTTTTCAGTCTTGGAAAAAAGGAAAGGACAGGGACTGAACACTGCATATTTAGTGTAACTCAATACCAAAAGAGCAACTGCAAGGAATATAATAAGATGCAATAAAATTCAGTAAAATATAGTTTACTTTTAGGAAGATGGCACTTGGTTTAACTTATAAAAATCAGTTTCAGAACTAAGCTTGTGAGAATTAGAACTAAGCATGGACAGGCAACACTGAATCAAGCTTTGGCAAAATTATTAACATAGAGGATAGAATATTGGCCAGAATATCTTGCTTTTCCATTAAAATGTAGAGTGAAACAGTTTGAGTAAGATAAATATGCTTTAACAGGACTCCTGTACTATGTCAGCTTAATGCTGAATACCGCTTGTGGACTAGGAAGACAAGAAGTGGCAGCGAACTCCTTTTCCTCCTCCTGTTTCAGTGATGTAGGGCAGTTCACAACCACCTCTTTATGCAGCTTTTCAAAAGGAGCTATSCATAGGAATGCTTTATTAGCCAAGGAATCCGGACCTGGAGGAACTGGACCTAAAATTGGAAAAGGCAAGACTAGCTTCCCAAATCACAGGAATAGCTCCCTCTTTGGAGGAGATATCAATGCAGAACAGAATACATTGCATTTTGTTGTGTGCATCGATTTGTAACTCCATTGCAATGCAAAAAGATATTTCTGTGCATTGACACTGAGATTTTTTCAAGATCATATCTGACCTTAGGTAAGCAAGCTGTTTCTTATATTTTCAGGAAAATACAATAAAAGTGCAGATGACAAGTGCGTCATCTGCTTTTAAATGTGTCATTTTCTTTTAAAAAGCAGAGCCCTTACGGTGACTGGCTTACTATGCAGAGCCAAGCGTTAATTTAGAGCCCAGTAATGGCCTGCAGCCCTAAAGAGGCTAACACAGGGAAAACTAGTGTCTCCTCTGGATGAGACTGTAATTCCAACCCACTGCACATGTGGGTTTTCTTTTAGGAAAAGTGTGATGTCTAATATACAGGGAAAACATTTAGTTTCCAACCTTCTACTGACATAACTTGACACATTTCAGAATAGTCATCACAATTCTTTTAATCTCTGACTGCTGGACAGCTGTACCACATTGTTCTTGTACGRTTTGATGGAACAGCACAAGAAAAGGGATCAGGGTTGTGTTTCCTGCCTGTGTCTTGTTCTGCTTTGAAAACTAAGGTGTATGAAAACTTCAGTGTATGCTGGAGCATAATGACATTTCCTCTTGTCTGCTTATCTAAGTTCCTTTTCTTTGGAAGTCAAGGTTTGGGGGAGAGGGGTGGCTGCTGTGTGCTGATATATCCCAGTGTAAGTTTGACGTGCAGCTGGGACATGCCTCCAGGTAGGACATGACCCTGGATCCCCTGTTTTCAACATAACCTGAGTGGCCTTAGCTCTGGTGGCCTTGGTTCTGCTCATGGGCTTCACTCCTCCATGAAGAAAGTACCASCATGGGACAAACTCAGCTCTTTTCTTGGGAAAATAGTGAAGCCATTTGTGAGTGCTGTGGGGGACTGGCACCTTTCAGGGACAGTGGCTCTGGGYTGCAGTCCATTGACAAGATCTGGCTGCTTTACACATTATCGTTGCTTATGGAAAAGAAAAGCAGCTGCAGAACAAGATCAGCAAATCCAATCTGCTACTTTTGGCTGTCCTCTGAATAACTCATAATGGGGTGACGAAGAGGCTTTGCCTCTTCTCTGTTTTATGTAACATTCTTGAACGCCTCCCAGAATCCCAGTCTGCTTCAAGACAGTGTTAACTGTCACTTTTATTTCCTTCCCTTTTTTCCTTTTTTTCCCCCAACAGTAATTCAAAATTTAAACTAGCCTTAGATCTTGTTTCCTACACTGGCTGTTCATAAAGGAGCTCTTAGCAGTTCCACATATGGCATGAGAAGAGTTACAAAGTGGTAGTAGTAGTAGTAGTAGTAGTAATGCTTTATTTCTAACTTGTGCTGTTGCAATGAAAAAGTGTTGGTATTTTGGAAGTATAACTTGAATGCAATTGCTGGCCACTGGCAGATCCTGGCTGGCCACTTCTCTTTAATGAAATGGGCATTACAACTTTCTTTTAGATTGTGAGGGTGACATTTACAGTAAAAGCCAGGGGAGCCTTGCCACTCCCCTTCAGGAGGATAAAGGTGGCACYTGACATCAGTCTATTCTTTATGTGATTATTCCTGCATTTCTTACATGCACCTGAAAAACTTTTATATGCTTATAACAGCTAAAACATGCCGTATTTTTCAAGGAACATTTTAAAAGAGACTATTTTTGGGCCAGAAACCATTTACCAAAATTTGCTCTTGAGCCAGAATTTTTGGCCAACTTGTATTTTCTGGAAAGTATATGTTTTAATGGAGGCTCAAGATACCTGTTAGAGAATTAACTATATTTATTCTTAAAGGGGTAGCTAGATGCCTAGAGCTGCCATTTGCACTTTAACTTCCTTTCAAACCTTCGCTGAATCTCTTCAGTTCCTAGATTATTATTAACCATACAGAGGTATTTTTAATTCAGGTTAGTGGTAAAATATAGTCATCATCTGTTGAAATATGTAAAGAATAAAAGGTCAGTTCAGCTTATTTTTCTTTCTCTTAGCAAAATATATTTTATCCCTGGATACCATAAGGAAGTATGCCTTTAAGCTCACTCAGCACAGCTATAGTAGCAGCTCAGACTGTCTTCCCTAGGAATCCTGTTCCAAACCTGCAGAACTGTCTGATGTTTTGATATATATGTTTTGATACTGAGTATCCACATTTTTCAGTCTGCTGTCTATGAAAGTGTTTATATATATATATATATATATATCTGTATATCTCTGTATACAGAAATGAAAGAGTCACTGGAGAATATAGTGCCCCTGAAACTGTAGGATGAACATGAGAATTTAAAAAATGTTCACACTAACGCTCTCCTGAAATGGATGTTAATAAGATATCGAGCAAGAAATGGGACCTGATTTCAAGAAGCTAGAAAGAATGACCTGTGATGGACAATGACCAGTGCCTCCTGGCAGCTATATTTCTGTGTTTAAACAACTAACACTGGAAAATTGAAACAGTCCTCACAGCATCTTTATCCTGCATGSAGGTCTCTGGAATTCAGTTTAATGCCTCAGCTAACCTTGGCGAAAATGTACAAGATCTTAAAYAATATCAGGTCCATTAACATACGTTATTTCTACATCAGTATAGTTTTAATTTGTTCATGAAATTYGATAACAGCATTCTGTGACAGCTGAAATTTGTCTTTCTTCTTCTTGAACTTTCTCCCCATTTTTTGTCTAGACGTGTAAAATTGATAATAAGCTATTTCCTTGCAATATTTGAGGTTAATACAGTAAGAGAAAACTAAGAGTCAAGAAAATTATGCTTTTGSGGGGTGGGAATTAAGTTTTGTTGTGTTTTCATACTCAAAACAGCCATCTCAAAACAACCATTGAGCTGATTTGTATGCTGGAAATTAGATGGAATGAATTAAAGTAAAAAAGCACTTTCTTGTAAATTGAAGGTGAAATCCTAGGTTTTTCATTCACTGATTTATCAACATCACAGCAGTTATTCATTTTTGCATATTTTCTTCCATAATCTCTGCCATAATTTGGATATCAGATTGTGCTGCAAATATGGCAAACTAGGCAAAATTAGGATGCTTTTGGAAATGATCCCACTGGATGACTGCATGGAATTAGATGAGAATTAAACCACACATGTTATTGTGTAGGAAATTATATGGAGGACAATAGTATTTTAAAACATTTTCTGTGCACTAAAACTCAAGTTACTATTTGCCCTTTTCCTCCAATACACATGTAGGATCTGAAATTTGAAGGGAATTAAATTAGTCTTCAGGATATGAGAGTGGAGTGAATGTTGTTTTCTGACTAAGAGCAAGTGGATTATGAGACTGTGAAATACAGTATTTTGAGTTGAAAATGTGCTATTCGCCCTCCAGAATCAGTATCTGTAACATGAAATAGAAACAATTCTTTTAATGCAGTTTTGGAGATACTCATGAGAGCCCTTCACTATTTTGCATCATCACTAGAGAAGAAATTTGAAATAATTTGAATAATACATTGAACAGATATAAGCAGAAATGCAATTAAATTGCTGTGTAACTCCCTTTGTAGAATCTGATGGAGAAGCTGCTGAAGAAAGAGCTGGATTACACGCAGCTAGAAGAGAAACACAATGAAGTGTCTGTGAGTAAGAAGAACGTGCAGGCAAGCTTTCACCAGAAGGACCTGGACTGCCAGCAGCTTCAGGCCAGGCTGTCTGCGTCTGAAGCCTCGGTGCAGAGGTTACAGACAGAGCTGGGTGAGAAGGCAGAAGCGAACCAAAAACTGAAAGAAGAATTGTCTGAAGTGGAGACAAAGTACCAGCATCTCAAGGCAGAAAGCAAACAGCTCCAGCAGCAGAGGGAGGAAAAAGAACAGCATGGCCTACAGCTCCAAAGTGAGCTCAGTCAGGTAAAATTCTGCACTTTTACATCTGTTTTCTTTTTTCCTTTCTCTGTGCTTTTCCTTATGCGAGCACTTCTTTATTGAAAGGAAGTATACAAATACCTAATTGGTATTTAAATAAATGCATGTATTTAAATAAATTTAAATAAAKAAGGCAATCTTCCCTACTCCACAGAAAGTGAAATATAATCACATTATCTTGTCACAGAAGTAAAAAGCAATCAAWCAAACAAACAAAAACAAACAATCTAGGGAGAAGAGACTGTGATAAAAGAGTGCAGAAGCTCATTGGGATCTGTATATTGTTATACCTGTATCATTTTAATAGGCCCATATATTTATCAGAGGCAAGTGAGAATAGTCTTAGCCACTTTGCACAGTAATGCTCAGTAAGATCTAGAATTCCCAGTGCTTTCACACTATCAGCATTTTCACAGCTGGGAATGCTAATGCCCTTTAATAACTGCATCCATCCATCCATCCATCCATCTATCTATCTATCTGTCTGTCTGTCTGTCTTTCTCACTCTCTTTCTCTCTCTATCTTTTTCTCTCTTTCTCTCTCTGTCTTTCTCTCTATCTATCTGTAGTATCTCTCCCCTTTTTCTAGCTGATCTGAGACTAGTTTCTTGTCCACCTTCCTTCTCATGCAGAACTGTCCTGTTAAATCAACTCTGTTTTACAGTTTTCCTCTCCTCTTCTTTTTCCAACATCTGGTGAAATGTCAGGTGTTGCCAAATGACATTTTAACCCAGAATGATGAGTTTCTGTGACAAATATGGTAGCAGACAATGCATCCACAACTGCTTAAAGTCTTTGGAGGGCCTTCATCAACAAGAAGTGGGCAAGGGTAACTTTTCTGGTTCAGAGGAGGAGCTGAAGCCCTTCAGGGTTGAGGATATGAAAAAAACAAGTTCAGGCAGAGTATGAGTAGTAGTTTCATTCCTTATAGTAATCTTTTTACTAATTTATTACTCCATAGGGAATGTGAAAGAAGTGGAAAGCCTTTCATTTTGCCTTAGATTTGAATAGGCTTGGCTTTCTTTAAAACTGAGTAGTGAATAGAGAATTATGAACATGAAAATAAGGATTAACATGACGTGTTCATGTTGCTTCCCTGAGTCTCCTGAAACATATTCTGCTTATACAAGTTATTGCTGTTAGTACATGGAGAGCATACTGGCCCCAGCAGTTTACATGTTGTTCTTCTGTTAAGTACAATGAGTTACAGAAGTAGGATTTTCATTTAACATTAATCAAATTGACTTTTAAGACTACTTGAACTCTGTTTTTTATGACATCTTGGAGGTAATATGTCAGATAGGAGAAGTGTTGGAACACTGTCTCCAGTTCTAAGTAGAAAAAAAAGATTTCTGTTAGAATGAGGTTCTTTATTCATCCTTTGCTGTAAGTTTGTCATTTGGAAGTGAGTGTGTCTCAATTCTGAACCCSTTGTAAAAGCCTATAATAAATTGTATTGCAAGTTATGCCCTGGAAGAATTGAGGTTTGGCAGAACTTTGTGTGTATGCGTTACACCTCCAAAATGTCTTTCCTTTTCTCATCAGTCTTCTAAGAGGAAAAATGAAAAAAAAATATTTTAGTTATCTGCTTAGGAATCCTCTTTTGGTAAAACTGCCTCAGTCTGCCTCGGCAACAAGTGTGCAGGTTCTGAAGCAGAGCCAAGAAGCTCGGCTGAAACCTGGCTTCGGGTTTGGAGGGCGTTTTCAGGAAGGGGTTTTGGGGTGGGAAGATGAAGAGGAGGGAGTGTGAGTCATTCATTGCTGTGTGAGTTCTTTGGCAAGGAAATGCAAAAATTTGGGAAGGAATTAAGTCTAAGCAAGAAAGTCTATGCAAACTGCTGGTTCTCAGTTTGCATTTTAGAATTGTATTGTAAAAATATAAAACCCTTCACTTATAAAGTAGGATTTTAAAAAGTGCAACCAGAGACAGAATTTCTCATGCTTATTCATTTAATACTTTAATGGTATTATGTCTGAATATATTTCTGCAGTTCATGTTGTCATAATGAATTGGTGTTTTTATGAAGGTGGATGCAGAGCAAGCTTACAAGCAATGATAAGAAAGCCAATCTAGTAGCTTTAATGAGTGCAAACTTATGTTTTGCTTCCATTCTTGAGGAACAGGAAGAGGTGAGATGAAGGCTCTTCTGAAAGGCCTAAGCTGTTTTTGGTGTGCTAGATGGGCCTCTTGTGGACTGGTTAACTTTGTATAAATAGGAACCGAGAGTGAGTCAGTGAAGTGATCTTCATTATGGGGGAACTGTAGAAGGAAGTTTCAGCGACTAATTTTGCTTCCAAGAAAGTATAGGGGGGAGGGTGGAACGTGCACATTCATACACACACACACACACACACACACACACACACCCTGCTTCAATCTTGAAGAAATGTTAACTCCCAATAACTAGTGTTACTGCTGGTGACTGCAACTTTTAAAATCTAAATTTATACTTTCATCTAGAAACTCTAATATACTCTATAATATATATTATTCATCTATAATATATATCAGCAATATAACATATATATTTAATATAACATATATATTATAGAGAGAATAGATATTACAGATCTATAATAAATGTTACAATTTTGTTGACTTAATGTCCATCTTAATGTCCTTCAAAAATACTTAGCTTTAGAACTCCGTGAATGCCAGCGAGCACACATTATGTGTTTTGCTTTTGTAAGTGTATTTTTTGCAGGATATGGTAAAACATAAATATTTTACTTAAGAGTGTTTCACAGAAAATAAAATGGTTAGACTTTACAGRTACCTTAGTACATTTTTATAAATAATCTGTTTGAAATTATTAATTAATGGCTATTGGCTGTGGTTTTTTTGTGGAGACTACAGGTTTATAACTTTACATATAACTGTGGCCAGTAACAATGTATATAATAGATAATAGTATCCATAACTTAACATGCTTATGGCTGATAACTTATGGACCCATTACAAAATGTTTATTAGTGTAATATAATTATCTGTAGTAAATGTGACTTTTGAAAATGCTGTTTCTGTCTTCTCAAATATTCTCTCCCAGTTTCAGACAAACTGTGGATTTGGTAGTTATCTCTTGTTGCTTGATTAGAAAAAAAAAATCTAACATTCTAATAGAATTCTAATAGAATATTAGAAAATTCTAATAGAATAAAATTCTAATCAAGCAACATTTTCTCCCCTTCTTGATTAGGTTTTTTTTTTTTCTCACCTCTTGGTCATGTTTTTAGTGAGGAAATATTAGTAATTTAGTGGTTACTGCAGCGAGAAACAGCCAATGTTCTTGCTTAATAGTATCATTTCTTCTCATTCTCTGCACTCCTTTTTCTACCACTGCACAGTCATAGTTTCTCAGCCACATGCAGGGCAGTGCATTCAGAGTATATGGGGCTGTGGACATKTAAAGGAATAATTCAGCCTGATTTCCTAAGGAAATAAGGCAGAGAAATGTTTCTGTCCCTGCTCCCTGCAACTTGGGCAATGTTCGTTAACTTCAGACAATTTTAACAGAAAGTCAAAAACTCTTCAACGTGAGGTCCTTCAGCACTAGGTGTTYGTGGAAAAAGGCACCTCGGAAAGTGTTGCTGGCTCCAGAATGACTGATAAACCAGATGATTTTCTTTTTGCAGTTGCACAATAAACTTCTCGAGACAGAGCGCCAGCTAGGGGAAGCGCACGGGCGGCTTAAGGAACAGAGACAGCTCTCCAGTGAAAAACTAATGGACAAAGAACAGCAAGTGGCTGATTTGCAATTAAAACTTTCTCGTGCTGAAGAGCAGGTGGGTTTTCTACACGGACTCTATTTTTAAGTGGTTCTGATAGAAGCCTGTGTATACATCCATTGTGATGTTGAGGTTTATAGCTTGTCCTTACAGGAATTCCATCTGACTAATATGGTTAAAATCTGGCAAAGTTGTCAAAATCTGCCTCCATGGCACTTGCATTGCAGATTTGCTAAGCCTAAAGAACTTTGATGTATGTTAAGTTCTTGGTGTGCTACTGAAATTCCTTGCACTTAAGAACTTTGTCTAAGTGGCTTGTAATTTAAAAAAGAAAAGGCTTAAGTACCCCTAAACCAATGCGAGTGAAATATAGTGTGCAGATATTCTTGTGAGATGAAGCCCCATGTGCAGGAAAAAAAAAGTGAATGTAGCACAACCAGTTGGCCATTCATAGTTAATAGACTGTAGGATGGAAACATAGAAAATAYTTGTTTTATTAATTGTTCATTGTGAAGTTTCTATTTATTTTAATGAGCATCTTGTATATGTTGCTGGTTTACTGCTACCTCTAAGTGGATTGGCCACATATCTGAGTGGTATGTTTAAACCTTTTCTATAGCTAATTTGCAAAGCCTTGACCAGTATTACTTGCACAGAAAGCAATAAAAGGAGAGAGATTGCTAATGCAAAGTTGCTACTAGAATTTCTTTATAATAATCTAATAATATTGATAATAGTTTTGTTTTAAGGGTATCTGTATTATCAGTTATGTTACAACTTAACAACTCTTGGGAAAACAACGTACTAAAATTCCTTACCTGTTAGATTCTGAGAACTAAAAATACATATATCTGATACTGCTTTTATAGTATCTCACTTGTGATATAGTATCTTACTTATTAATAGTATAGGAATGCTTTGCATAGATTTTGATTCTTTAACTGGCATCACACACACTCATTTTTAAACCAACTTTCAAATACTCRTGCTTCATTTAGAATCTTTTAGGACAGGATAACATTAGGATAAACATTAAATGCTGTAGCAGGCTAGATGGTGCTTGTTCATTGATTTTAATTATTTTTTCCCYGGAAGCTAAAGGAAAAAGTGGCAAATTCCACTGAATTACAACATCAGCTGGATAAAGCAAAACAGCAGCACCAGGAACAGCAGACACATCAGCAAAACACTACRGCAAAGCTACGAGAAGCCCAGGTAACTTGGTGATTGTGTATTCTTATGTAAATATGTATTTGAGCAGCTCTTATTTTTTTGGTGCGTTACTTGGTAGAAGTGACTTGCATGACTTTTTAGTAGTATTCAATAAATTAATAAATAAATCTAGAACAGCATATACTGTGTTTAATATGTTTATCCAACRTTTTATGCATTAGGAATAACTTCTAAGGTCCATATAATTAAGGAAGCTATTATGCGATTTTCTAGAATGATTTGGAGCAAGTGCTACGACAAATCGGAGATAAGGACCAAAAAATACAAAATCTTGAGGCCTTGCTTCAAAAGAGCAAGGAAAACATCTCCTTGCTAGAAAAGGAAAGAGAGGACTTATATGCAAAAATTCAAGCTGGTGAAGGAGAAACTGCAGTTCTTAACCAGCTACAAGAGAAAAATCATGCATTACAAATACAGGTAATAACTCAGAGATCTACTTCCTTTCTGTTATTGTCGTTATTGCATCTTACTTCCTTAGCTTGTGTCTAATGAGATATGACATTAGTCTTTTCTGTACTTTTCTGTTTCTTTTGATACTACTTAAAGTATCTTGCCTTAAATTTCACCGCATTTGTGTTTTGATGACTYACTTGCTATCAGCAAAGTGGAAAAAAAATCCTAGATATCTCCTATGGTATGTTCGTATGATAGTTATATATGTGCCTAATAAATATATTTTGCATGTATGTATTTGGTTTGCTTATTTGAGAAAGAGGTTTAATTCCTGCCTTAAACACCAAATTTCAGTTCAATCTATATCTGATGACTCCCTTGGTATGGTTACAGTAAAGCCAAATTGTTCAACCCCTTTTGCTTTCATTTTGAACTGTTAACATATGTAAGCTTTGGTGTTGTGCAAAGCATAGGTTGACTGTGATATGGTCAGAATGAAAAATGTAAGAGTTGAGCAGCATTGGGACTCCAAAGCCATGATAAGACACTTTAAAATTCATATATGACTTGTCTGGATATCTGGATATATCCATTTCCTATCTTCTCTTTTAATTCTCTCTCTCT
>NW_020454761.1:987799-1025838 GCF_003342845.1 Nothoprocta perdicaria
GAAAGTATCACAACTCGATATACAGGTACCTGAACTTTGTACTTTCTTGGCATAAAAACCTCCAAATATATGGAAAATAATAGTAAAAAAAAAAAAAGAAAGGAAAAATAGGAAACTGCAATAGCAAACAAAACATCCTTTGAATATTGCCTATATTCACCAACATTATTCATATGTGCCTTCTAAATTTTGCTGATTTGAGTTTTTTGCAGAGGAGGAGGCTTGCAGGATAGAAACAGAGAAAGGTGGAACACGTGTGGAAGCATATTTTTGTTTTTTATTATTTATCTTCTGTTTTTGATAATTTTGGAAGGCCTCCAGTGTACATGTTTGATATTGTCTAGGTATGCCTGTTGGTGGATGCAGTGAGGTTATCTCATTTTTCCTTGTTTGTAAATGAAAATATTTTCCTGGACTAGAAGACGAGTGGGACCAGGTTTTATAGCTCAATATAAAAGCTAGCTGTGCTCTCTCCTAACTTGTTTTTTATTTTCTGTTTCCAGAACCTGAGATTTTGTTTCTTCTTTTTTTATATTCTAGCATCTGAAAACTGCTGGTGATTCCTGTTAAACTTACTGACTAGTGTACAAGTGAATTAAAATCAACTGCAGCAAAACAGACATTTTAGTCAAGTACAATTTTTCTTTCAGGTGAAAGCAAAGACTGAATTGCTGCTTTCAGCAGAGGCATCAAAAGCTGCCCAGAGAGCAGATCTTCAGAATCACCTGGACACTGCGCAGCAYGCACTGCAGGATAAGCAACAGGTATTGCAAACTTAATGCTTCTGGGTTACCTGGAGAAAACAAACAAGCAGACACCTTTAAAAACTGTAAGATTTGTCTGTTCACAAACTAAACAAACATACAGGAATTTGCATTTGGAAATGCTCATGTAACACATTTAGACTACATGATTTATCTCTCTTTTTTTTTTTTTTTTCTACTGCCATCTGGATTAGACACATTCATCGGTATAAAGAATTTATTTTTGAATCCACCTTTTGTTGCACAGTTAGGGTTCAGAATCAAAGCTGTCGTACCAGGATATAGTTTATCCTAAACTGTATGTTATGAATAGAAGTTTGGAGAATGTGCTGTGTGTTAATGGGAAACTCTGACTTGAATTGCAGACTCAGATAAATTCAAAATAACTTAAATTGTTCATTCTGAAAGTTTTGTATGATCAAACTGACACAGAAACCAGAAGAGCCTTGTTAAAGCTGTCTGTGTGTGCTTTAACCCGAGTGAAACATTCCACTGGGTGCTGAGTTGAGTGTTTGCCTTGTTAAAATCAGTGCTACTGTCATCATAGTGGAGATATCCGGCGAGTCTGAACTTAGCAACATTTTTCAGGTTGGAATGTAACTACTATAAATAGCAACAGATTGATTTTTTTTTTTTTTACAACTGTTTTATGTTTTAGTAATTAGTTAACCCAGTTTGCTTGGCTTACAGCAGGTTGTAACTCTTACCTTAGTGGCTGCTAGCTAAATGTATTCATTTTTCTTTTGGAAGTTGCATCATTTTGTGGTGAACCAAATGTTTTGAAATTGTCTTTGGTATGTGGAGATTTGACAATTCCCATGGTATTGACTTTTCTGTTCAGCAGTGCTTGATTTCATGAAGACAGCAAAATTTTCCCCTAAAATATTTTAGTGTTACTTTCTAGTTACTGCTGTATTAACTGCAGGCTTTCATGTATTCATTATAGCCAGCTTCTCTTCCATTTATAACTCAAGAGGAATTTGTTAAGATGTAGCCCACAGTGTGTGAAATTAGAGAGGATCATTGAGGCTTTCAAAGAAGTTCTGTCAGCTTCTATTTGTGTGTGTGCTTGTTTTCCACTCTCACTTCCCCTGCTCGGAGAATAAAAAAAGAGGCATTTTTTTCCTTTTAGTTTTCATTTAAAGACTATAATATTTTGAGGCTATTAGTCATTTTTGAAAGTTATTTAAAAACTAACAACCATCTCACTTGTATTTTACCCCAGGAGTTAACTAAGGTCAGCACTCAGTTGAATCAGGTTACGGCTAAGCTGAACGACAAGCAGGAATACTGTGCTCAGCTGGAAGCCAATATCAAAGAGTACAAAGAGCAACATCTTAATTTAGAACAGAAAACTGAAGAGCTGGAGGGACAGCTTAAGGTTTGTATAGAACAGAATCTGAAGCTCATGCTCTCCACCATTTGGTAGGACTGGATAAAGGCTGCGCTCAAAATACAGGGGAAAGGATTATATCAATACCACTTTTGCGAGTTTTTTGTTTTTTTTTTCACCCTGCCAATCTTCCCCTTTAATCCTCCTCTCTTCTTCCATGCTACCATATTACACTAAGGGGACAGGCTTAGGAAATTGCCCCTATAACATCGTTTTCCTGTATGTGTACTTCTAGAAACCTCTTTGCTACCTGACTGGTATTACAAGAGGAAACCTTAATACTGTCTGAAATCAGAGCCTCCGTGGTTTGAGCTTATATAYTGTACAGGTAGTGCCAGGGAATATGTGTTTACATCAGCTAGGTCAAGTTAACACGACCTGTATGTTTTAATTTATTTCTGAAACCTTTCAATAGACTTTTCTATGGATTTTTTTTTTTTAATGTTTGTATACACAAGAGAAAAATCTTTGTCCATCTGAATTTTCTGTTTCATTCTGTTTCTGGAATTAGTTTTCATATGACAGCGTACATAGTACTGGCAGTGTTGCAGACTCTATTGATGTTCTGAAATGCTAATATTCTCAGTTAAGGATATAAATTTGTGTTAATGCTTCAGTCTTTTAAAATTTGGGCTGTAATATTTGTTTAATATTTATTCAGAAGTCTTAGTCTTCAAAAGTCACAATATGTAAAACCATATGATACAGAAATCTTAGCAATGCAGAATAGGTTTTATAGAGTTGTGTGTTACGAGGGAGATATGAAAACTTTGTGCTGTTTGATTTTTTTGCAGGAATGAGTTGGGTGTTTTTCTTGCCTTACGTAATCTGTAATAGAGAAGCAAATTTTTTCCCCATATGAAGAATCATTCAACAATGGTTCAAGAGCAACCAATTCAACACCATTAAAAATCAAGCAGTTGTATATTTGCCTTATTAGCATTTATTTTGTGCTTTCTTCTCTTTCTTTTTTCTTTTCCAGTGTTATTTCCTGCCCACTCTTCATTCCTGTTTCTTTTATTTTCACATTTCTTCAAGAGTTTTATTTGCACTGTTTTCCTGCCCAAGACTTTTGTGGGGTCACTGGGAGCTGAAGTGGAAAACCAGTCAGGGATGCTGTCAACAGATGCTCTTCTGTGTAAAAAAAATAGCACCATCATCATCTTTTGGCATTAGCCCATTCCAAAGTAGATCATTTYTAGGAGAGCAATAGAATTGGAGAAGCTAAGTAATGAAAAGCAAATAGCAAACTTACTGAAATAGATATGCAGTGTGTGAAAACGGTTACTGCTTTACACAGCAAAGAGTTCCTCCATAGCCTTACAAATAAATACTTCTCCTTATAGACTGGGTGACTTTTGTTTTTATTGTTTTTGCAATGTTGTTTGTGTTCTTCTAGCTCTGGATTTTTATTTTGCTTTCTCAGAAACTTGAAGCTGACATTTCTGAAGCTAAAGCAAGCAAAGAGCAAGCTCTGCAGGAGTTACAGCAGCAGCGACAGCAGTCTACAGAACTAGGCCTCCGAACAGCAGAGCTGAGTAAACAACTTGAAGCTGAAAAAGAAGTGTATGCATTTCCTGCCTGATAATATTTTTTGGAAAAAGTTATTCTTAAAATGAAACTTTGGGCTAGAATTGAAATGTTCCTCACTCTTGTATTATCTATAAAACTATAGATAAAAGTCATGCCTTCCGTATGTTAGGGGAACTGAGATATATTCTGCTTTCTTGCACTTGATCTGCCACATAGGCCCGTTTGCCCCATCCTCTCACCTGCMTCACTTACTCCTGGGATTTAATACACTCCTCTTCAGTTTATGCACCTGCACTTTTTAGCAAAGGGGTAGTTTCTGTACATAATATTTGAGAAGGAGCAATGCTTCCCAAAATGGTACATGTTCATTTGAGAGAGAAAATGTTAAGATGTTCTTTTGTACAGTTAATATGTTAAATAATAGAGACATTTWATCAAAGAAAAGAACCTATGAAGAAAAAAAAAATTGTTTTCCTTGGTTTTACTTTATATTTTCAGTGTGTCTAGTACTAAAATGGAGTTACAGGAGAAGTCTGAGGCCCTTGAACAAGCGAAAAAGCAAATTTTGAAGCAGGAGGAGGAGAAGACCAGCCTCAAACAAGATCTTGAGAAATCAAATCAAGATACAAGTAAACAGCTCAAGGAATTGGATTGTAGAATGCAAGCAGCAACATCAGAGCTACAACAAATGAAATTAGAGAAGGAAAGTCTATTAAAGGACCTTACGGTTACCAAAGAAAAGCTTTCCAAGAGTTCTGAATCCTTTAGAAAAAAAAAGGAAGAATTAGAAAAAGAAATACAGAAAGGAAAAACAGCTGTGTCAGAAATGGTGAGTTATTTCATTTTCATTAAACAAAAAGTTTGGGGTATTTTACTGTCTGATGAGTTTTTCTGGAAACTCCTAGTACAGTACATATAATGACACTTGCATGGAAATTAGTTACCCTAAGAAAAAACAATCTGTGTGTTTCTCTTGTTGTTCATAGAGACATTCTAACCTCAGTTTTTGTCTGGATCTTTTTAGTAGTAAACAGTTCATACCAGACACTGGCATTTTCTCTGCTGAATACCTTTAGTACGGTGAAGAAAACCAGAGAGTGATGAGTGGTGAAACAGTTTTACAGGAGATGCCCCCTTTTAAAAATACATCAACCTTGTTATGCAAAACAAAACATAGCCATAAACCATACTGAAGTGCCACCATATTGAAGAAGGAATTGTTCTGCAGCCTTAGCAGTTTCCTTTCTAGAATCATTCATGTACAATGTTCCTGTGCACTTCTCTAGACATCGTATGCTAATGCAGACTGCAGTTAGCATAACAGTATTTCTCCTTTGGGGAGATGACTGGCTTAAAGTATTTCAAACAGAACTGCTTGGGTTTCAGAGAGGTCTCACAGTGGCAGTACAGCAATGAATGCTTGACTAGAGCCATCTGATACAATAAGAAGAATGAACTCTTATGAGGTTAGAAAAAAAACCCACCTTTTTTCCTTCCCCTTCTGCTACTGAAGTAATGTGACTGAGTTCCATTTTATAAATCTCTTACATGCATTTTGTTGTACCTCTTTCTCAGACATTGTCAGGGTATAATTCTCATTCCCATCCTGTCTGACCATTTCCAAGAACTCATGCATAGCTCTTTTATTCTGTTCTTAAAAAATAAAAAAGTGTTCCTAGTTAAAAATAATATTTTTCCTTTACTCTTTCACCCTTCTAAGATAAGCCTTTTTGTTTGCTTTACTTGTTTGGCACTGTTTAAATATTTATGTTTCTCCTAAAGACTTGAAGGRTATTCTCCCCAATTTAGACTTAAAGATAAGAGTCCAGATTCTGCTTCTAATTCTGTAGTCTGTTAGAGGCTCGTCACTGACTTAAACGTGTAGGATTTGGGCAAAAAATGTGGTTCAACTTGCATTCAAGTCCTGCAAATGGACATGCTTGTGAATTTTAGAATTTCAAGAAATAAGAGATCTTGACTGAATGTATTGCTTCCCCTGAGAAGAAGGGCTGCCACAAGCAGCTTCCAACAGGGACACTGTTTCTAATCAGAGAAACGCTTTAGTATGTGGTTACRTTTAAGTAAAGGTTGTCACCTGTTTCTTGATGCCTTTCTGAACTGGGGCTTTATTAGTGAGATGAATTTTTGCTGAAAAAGCTAAATTTTGCTGAGAAAAAAAGTTGTTTTCAAGGCTTTGTAGCTCCTGTGAAAATACTGCTACCTGGTCTTAGAAGCTCACAGAAATATTTGCTTGTATCATTTGTTCTTTAGGAAAAATCTTGCCAAGAAGTAAAACATCAGCTTCAGGTACAAACAGAGTCTGTAGCTAAAGAAAGGAATGAACTGAAAAACTCACTGGAAAAGAAGGAGGGGGTAAGCTGTCTTACTTCGTGGCTAAATCTAGAAACCAATAATAATAAATGGTTTTTTTTAATAGATTTCATTTTCAATCTTACATGCTGGGATTGATGAGGGTGAAAGTAGTTCTGTTCTCAGTTTATAACCTACTTGGGATACTGAAATGTGGATACTAAAGGTTCTCACCTTTTTTATTTTAAAATACGAATTTTATACCTACCTTTCTGAACTCTCTACTTCTCAGTTCTTTTGTCATTAGTAAAATATTTTTACATTAGTATGTMATCATTTTGTTTTATGCTTTGGTCTTTGAGAAATAGAAGTTGATATTTCCTTAGATATTGGATATAGTAGGTATTTCCTCATATCCTTAGATATCCTTAGACCTGTTTCAGGCTCAGGCATCACTCTGCCGCCTAATCAGTGTGATCTCTGTGTGATTGACAGGAAAGCTGCAGATATCTCTGTTGCTTTTGCAAACTTCTCATAATTGTGGGCAAAATGAACTTCTGTCCTAAAGATTGAGCTTTCACTCAGCAAAATCATGTGTTCCAGTTGGTAGCCTGAAGGCCAAATCCCCTTCATGATTTTCTTTACCTAAACTGTCCCTAAAGGAAGCAGGAAAAGATACATGTAGTAGACATCATTTGACAGACCTGGAGTTGCAGTAAGGACAGGAGACGAGATAAGGGATGATCTTTATGTGGAGGTGTGCTGTAGGAGCTAATAAAAAGCTAAATCTAACTGCCAGAGTTGGGCCACCTCATTCTGAAGCAAGAGAACAGCAACAGCATTCAGAGCAGCAACTCTTGTGAGATGGGCTAGTTCTGTGGCTGCAGAAAATAAGAACAACACAGCTGGAAACTGCTGCAAATAGTCTGTAGCTTTCTGTGAAAATACAAGAATGACTGTACCTTATCACAGGGAAGATATAGTCTGGTATCTTCTCCGTGGCAGAGGAAAACAGGAGATGCCCAGATGAAAGGAGCGTAGGGTCAGCTCCTGCCTGTCAGGGCAGCACAGCCAGGGGATATTTCTAACAGTCTTTTGGTGCAGGATTTCCTGAGCCTTATGGCTTAAGAGCTCTTGACTTTTTTTTTCCTCCTTGTGAATTTGTCTAAGTCCATGCAGTTGCATATGCTGTTTCATGTACTACAAGAGTGTACAAATATGATTTAAGTTAAAATTATATGCAGTTATTTAATACTTTTGAATATAGATTTCTAAGCAGTTGTCGATAGAACTTGATTCAGCACGGGCGCAAGTACTGGAAGTTCAGGGTCTTCTAAAAGAGAAAGAAAAAAGTGAGCAGCATCTCCAGGGAAAGCTGAGAGAGCTGAAGGAATCCTTTGAACAGAAGAAAAGGCACAGTGAAACACTGCAAGCTGAATTAAAAACTGCCCTTTTAGAAAAGGTAAATCAGGTTTCCCTTCTTTAAGAAAATTACTGTGATTTTCTCTCATTAAAGCTTCTGCTTTTCTGTCAATATCCATTGCATAAATAGCTGTTTACTATTGCTTTTTTGGGGGAAAGAATGTCAGRATGTGGAAGATGATGCTAGAGGTTGAAAAACAACAGCAATAATAATAATGTAACCATACTCAATTTATAGAAAGTGCAGGGCCTGAAACATTATTTAGATTTTTGACRTGTTTTAGTTAATCTTTTGACATGAATTAAATTATTTGCTTTTAAATAAGTTACCAACTATTACAATAAAAMTTGTAAAAGATCAGATTACCCACTTGCTATTTCAATATATGGAAAAACTGACTTCTCATTTCATGTTTTAGTAGAAATACAGTTTACTGAAATGTTTGTGCATGCTTTACTATCTGTAATTTTAACTGATGCCTCCTCTGCCATCAGGCAGAACTAGAGAATAAACTGCAACAACAGATGATATTGTCAGCACAGGAACTTAAAGCAGAGAAAGGAAAACTAGTAGACTTACAGAAGACCCATGAAAAACACCAGCAAAACATGGAAAAACTTCAGCTGGACCTTTATGGGAAAGAGTCTGAGCTGCTGGCAACCAGGCAAGACCTTAAGGTACTTAATCATTTTAATGWCATATGCAACTTAATGGATCTGTTTATATCCATTTTGAAGACAAAGAAACACTGCAAGCACTACATGAAGAAGAAACTCTTCTGCTATATATAGAATTTTGTGTTGTCCCATCACTTCTCTGAGGACAAAAAGGACATACTGAAATGAATTGAAATGAAAATTGTATTTGTAGGTGTACCTAGGCTACCCTTCTACTTCTTTGTCAGTGATCAACTGTGGGAGCAAAATGAAAGCTGGTCTGTTTTCATATTCTTTTAAAAGTCCATTTTTATTGTTCCTTTTTCTTGATATATTCTGTAGCCCTCAACCAATTGCAATAGCATAGTTAAATAGGGCAAGGTCTCTGCCAGCATGCGAGTAATCACTTTCTTCTGGAAGATTTAACTAGAATTTTGACTAGTCTGCACCTTTCTCTGCCTCATCTGCTGCTTTCTGCCTGTTTCTAGAGCATCAAAGATGTCAGGCTAATAGAAACAGTTGGTTTAGGGACCTGGCTGGAATACAGACAGTCTGAATGTAATCTTTGGAGTTTTTGCCATTTCTAAGCAGGATTTATCTGATTTGGTGTTAGGATGCAATGCCTTCAAAAGTCTAGGTATTGCKGGGAGTGGAGTCAGTCAATTAAAGACTTTTTTGTCCTCCAATTACGTGCTGACCCAGTGCTCCACTTACTCCCAGGAAACACAGCTCTGCAGAGAGGCAAGCCTGGCAAGATGTGCCGTTTTGACTCTTTTCACTTAGGTGAATCCTACTCCAGCTTTGTCCATGCCTGTCTGACCCCATTTCTTCAGACTCTTCTTGAGTTGTGAAGAGAAACAGGTACTTCCAGAGGACAGGTCATCTAATCTGTTTTAGATGTTGGCTTCATTTCCCTTTGACTCTGAAAGGAGCCTTTGAAAGGAGCTTAGATAAATAGCTCACTTTCACCTGTCCTAGTGTAGGCGTTTCAGTCTCTCCCTTGAAATCTTTAAAGGTCTTGTGACCCTTTCAGATAGATCCTTGTGAACTGTGGAGTCCTGGCCAAACTCCAGATTTGGGGTTATTTTATGCAAAAGAGGAATAGCTCATTTACAYATAGGCATAGGATGGGAGCTTTATTAATAAAACTCCTCCTTTATAGCATTARAGAGCTTGCAGAAAAATGTGCCAGGTAATAAAAACTTCATTTCCAGCTGGATCGCAATGCAGCAGACAGGCAGACCCTTGGCATGCTTAATAAGCRAAGGGAATTTAAAAACACTCCTTCTTACAGTTTGCTACTAAAACACTAACTTCTTTTGTGAGTTTATTTCCCTTAGTGCATTTAAATCAACACTTGGTAATAGAATGACCTGTAAAAGCATTGGATTTCCTCAGTAACTGGGCTTTTTGATATAAATTTCATTTAAGTGAAGCCTTTGGGGACTTAGCGAGTAAAGGCGGATTTGAGCCAAAGCTACAAATTCTGGATCAAGTTTGGAGTGGAACTTGGTGAGTGGGCACTATAAGTATGAAGTCTCTGCAAAGCCATGTTGAGGCTGTATGGGTTTCAAGCCGAGTATTGCCCAGGACAAGCCTGGCTGAACAGTAATGTGGGATGTATCAATGCTAACTTTTCTTTAAGAACAAAAACTACAAGGGAAAACAAATATATTCTCACACAGTGTAGCACTGTGGTGGTACTAGGTCAGTTTTCAGGCATGGGAGAGATCATCAACAGCTGTGAGCGTTCGGGTGATGTGAATAGGGTGGTAGGTACCAGTTCTGGGACTGGATAGCCTGAGTTGGCCCGTACTGATAGCACCATCTGCTGGCTCCTAGTTGGAAGAGCTCGGCTAGGCTGGGTTGCAGTCTGACCTGCTCAGGCTATGAGAAACAAGACAGACGTATGATTAAAAAGTCACTAATGCTACAGTGAACTTTGGGAGTTTTGGAGAAGTTGGAGATACAGCCTTCCACAAGAGCTGTCCTTGGAGCAGAAGATAGGAAGGATTTGAGTGCATGTAAAATGTAGAGTTTTTATYATATATTTTGGGATTAGTTGTTTTGTGAGAAGTCAACTTTTGTATGCAAGTGTTGACAAAAATGCAGAACTGTTATTTTTCCCTTGATTTTGAATGGGTGCATGCATATTTCATGGGCATACTGCCCTTCTGAGTTCTGCAAAATGTCCTTCAGTCTTTGCTTTTGTACTCTTTGTAGTCAATCTGGTTTGCTCTCTATTCTCTAAAGAATGGGTACAAGCTGAAACACAGGAAGTTCCATCTCCATATGAAGAAGAACTTCTTTACTGTGAGGGTGACAGAGCCCTGGCACAGGCTGCCCAGGCAGGTTGTGCAGACTCCTTCTCTGGAGATCTTCCAAACCTGCCTGAATGCCGCCCCGTGCTCTGGGTGTCCCYGCTGGACCAGGGCGGGCTGGACTAGATGATCTCTAGAGGTCTCTGCCAACCTCAACCATTCTGTGATGCTGTGACTCTGTGTAACTTCTCCCTCCTCTGACWTTGGCCTCCCAGTCATGGTATCTTCAGCAGAGATTCTGGGAGGGTSTTCGTGCTGCCAAACCTCAGGCATGTTAAGTCAGGAGCTTAAATTCCCCACAATCAGCCTAGTCCTTGAAGGGGAGGGAGGTCAGGGTACTATCGGTGAGTACTTCCATGTCTCTCCTTGTGGACCTGGTACAGCAACCAGGTTAAAATACTCCTTTATGCATCTCAGGTGGGTGAAATAAATCCAAATATTATCACCTAGTTAGTCCTGCTTTTGGTCCCTGTTGTTTGTGCTGCAACAGTCCAAGCGATATTCAGTCTGATTGGATTTTTTTTTTAAGCAACTGTAGGTAGGCCGATTTTGTTGTTTTCCTTATGTTCCACTTGTCTGTCATCTGGAAGACCAATCTGTTGGCWAGGTATATCTCAGTGGACAAACACCTATCATGTTCTGGGAACAAGAGTAAAACTCTATTACTAATTAAGCCAAATAAATGACATCAGATATGAAGACAGGTGATCTTACGTCAGAGTGAGAATTCTTAGTAATCTAGACAAACCACACTGGAGACAGGCAGCAACAAGAGTAACTTTGTAGCTAAACTCTTGTTTAGTTACAAGGTTTTTGTGCGTTCACCTTTGGACTAAGCAGAAATAAATGGTGGATTTGCCACTTAAAATTGTGTTGAATTGTTTCCCAGTTAAGGTAAGAACCATCATTATTAATCATATCACAAAAACATACAAGTTCCATATATTGTAAACTATTRAATGTTTATTATGTTTATGCATAATATGGTGCAGAGTTCGCTGAATATTTGACTGTCCTTGTATGAATGTCTTACATTAACACTGGGGGTAGGCACATTAGCCATGGAGTCCAGTGAAGGCAGTTTGGGGAGGATAAAGGAATATTCTGTAGGTCACGTTTTTAACTTGAGTCCTGCTGTCCGCTTCGCAGACAAGTTTTTATTATCTTGTGCTAATAAACTCGATGTAACTACATTGCTTCTACGAGAAACTGATTTGAATAAAGGCTGTTTCTTCATCAGCCACCTCTCTAAAACTACACAGCTGGGACTTGCCGTGACGATAGCTCACAGTGCTGCTGCTCCTCTCAGTCTTTCTCACTGCTAAGAAAAACAGTGGTGCTCCACTGCCCGTAGTGTGCTGGAGAGGGTTTCTTCATTTGGTTTTCTGGAAAATCCTCCCTATTTCATGCTGTTTCAAGCTTGGAACAGCAAAAACACCTTCTATTTTGCTTTTAAGACTTTCTGAGTTACACTCAGAAAATGAGAGAAGTGGCAGTTTCTAGAAAAGGAATTAGTTTCTCTTTAAAAAGAATAAAATCCTTACCAATGCACCATCGGGATACCATTAGTGTTATTTTGTCACTAATAACACTTGAATTCTGTATTTTAGCATGAAGTATTGCCATAAAAAATCAGGATTTTGGAGGGCTGGGCGATGAGGCTTGCATTTTTCCCTCCCTTTCATGCTTTTGAAGGAAGATGCTTCTAAGCAGAACAGCCCTTGCCGTAGGCTTAAAAACAAACAAACTTCCRGGACTATATAAATTAAAGAGAATCACAAAGTTTGATTTGGCTCTAAGTAAATAGAATGAGTCTTGGGTGAAAGCTTGATGTTATTACCTGGGGTTTGCAAATCTGTTGTGGAGAGGTACATCCATATTTGAAGTAATGGTGACATTAGATGTCACTTAAAATAGTATATAGAGGATTTTGAATGAAAGTTTAAGCAATGTGTTTTAAATGGTGAGACAGATGAGGTGGTGAAACCTTTTGTTCAGAGAGTAGCATTTCTTAGGTTGTACATTTTACTTCAGGATTTTTAAAAATTTCAAGATTGTCCTAGTTCTGTCTCCATTAAGTAGCTGATAAATAAAACGCCACTGAGTGACTTTTGAAATCTTCATGCTCTAGCTTCCCTGCTTCATTCTGTGGAGCTGTAACACAGTTGTTTGGCCCAGAAAATGAAATATACTTATGTAAGCAAGTTCATTCTCTTTTCCTTAGACAGCTTGCTTGCTTTTTCTCTTTGCTTTGCCATTTTATATATCTATATGTTTTGTCTGTGAAGGGATGCAAAACTGAAATATGTACATTAAACTATTATCTTGCTGTTGTTACTGGGGAAGTAATGATTAGAATTTTCTCTGATTTGACTCTGACAAAATTTGAAGCTAAGTTTTACTTATTAGATAATTTTTTTTTTCCTGTGGATACATAGAAAGTATTTAAATGGCTATAGAGTACTTGAARGCCCTCTGCTGACAGATTATTTGAAAAGTTGTATTTATGATTAGTCCACAGAAGAAAAACTTGCTCTGGCTCAAGAAGAATTAGTTTCAAGCAGAAACCGAATTGCTAGTAGTAACCAGCAGATCCAGGAACTTAAGAAAGCGAAGTCTACACTGGAACAGGATTTATCAAAGAAGGAGCAGCAGCTGTGTGAGAAGACCAAAATGTTGCAGGATCTTCAGAATGACAAGGTAAACGTCTTTTGAAATCTTCACACACACGTCTTGTAGTTAATTCCTGGTACATCTCTAACAAGTAGTTTTGACACACAACACTAATGTTGTGAATATCTGAGGCAAAGGCAGATTTTCCTGTTGCAAAAGACTTTAACAGATAGTTGAAGTGAATTAGGTGTAAATTAGTCTGTTAATTTGTTCTGAAACACTAGAAATAGGGAAAAAGCTTTATTAGTTTCAAACCTTGGACTATGAATGTGCTGTGAGTTGTCTGCACTATTAATTGTGAATTGTGATGCAAGGCAGTTGTCTGCTTACTTGGAACTTGTAACCAAGGGTTTTGGGTGTTGCATGACTTTTTTTTTTCATATGCTTTCTGGTTTCCCTTCAAGATTTTGAAAGAGAAGGACTTGGCTAATGAAAAATGTAAAACAACAGAGCTCCAGGAAATAAGGAGTAGACTTGAAAAAGAAAGTGCCAAGCTGAGTGAAGAGCTTAGAACCTGCAAGCAAGAATTTGAGAAGGTATATTGAGACAAACTGAATCTTCAGGTGGTTGGTTGTCTGATAAGAAATATGTGCCTACTCAGTAGATGTAATCTGGAATTGCTTTGCAAAGATGGTTGCTGTAAATATCAATATTACAGGTAAGGGAACCAAAGCACAGATTTCATTGTGGTTCCTGAGCAATGCTGACTTGATTAGTGATAATCCTGGAGCACTGGTGTCCAGTTTTCTTGGACAGGTGGACCACAAAGCTTGTTTTAGCTTCAGAGGAGCACTGTATGTCCTGTTTTTTCCCTCTGTTTAATTGTAGATTCACTGTGTGTATTGATTGCTATTCTGCATTGCTGAAAAGATGTCTAAAGTGTCATGAATACAAAGTTTCTCAGATACTGAAGGCACATGTAGCACTTCTCAATTGTGTGTGCTAGAGCTGAAATTCCCTTGATTAGCTATGGTTTTTAAAATGTTGTACAAAAAAATATCACTCCTGGGGGAGAAAACATTATGTTAGGAACTTTATTAAAAACAAAACCAAACCCACAACTCTTCCAAAACCGTAATGATCAAATGAGCTCTCTGAAGAGGAGGAATTTGGAGGTTTTAGTTAAGTCATTTTTAGTCTTCAATAGAACAATTTCTTTCTACAGTCTACATCTTTCCCTTTTTACTCTCCGAGGAAAACAACAGTCCTAAAAGGCTGCTGTTGTCTTTTCCATACTTATAGTATTAGTAATCATATTTACATCCGTTAAGCACAGTGTGTAAGTTGCTGCACAAGTATAAGTGAAGGTACAGTGGCCATCTTCTATGCTGATGTGCTAATAAAGAAAAGGAAGTAACAGAGTATTTTATGAGTTTCAGATGTTCTTTTGTTTTCCAATGTTTAAAAAACGATCTCTTTCTTATTTTTAGAGAGAGAAGTCAGAACTTTGTCAGGCAATTTTTGGCCAGTCTTTCTTTTCTTAGATCTGAGGAAAGCTAATTATAATTCTCATCACTTTCTGAAATCTCTCTTGAAAAAAAGAAATAATTTACAAAGGTGTATATAAAGTGTGTGCACATTCATGGCAGTTTAATATTCATCTCCCGATGTCTCTACAAGCAGCTGGGCTAAAATATAAATCATTTCTACGGGCCTATACTCTTTATCTCCTACCAGAGCCGCTGCCTTTGACTCATTTTACATTTCTACCGGCACTCCTGAGCAATGGAAAATCTGGCAGCTCTTACTGGTTGATTGGTACCTGCATGGCTGGCTATTAAATTTTAAATTTTGTAAGAATAATTTTCCTTAACTAGAATAATTCCATTCAGGGCTTCTTATTTTTATTGCAGAGAAATATTTAAAACAAATATTTAAAATCAAAAGCATCATCCTTCTTTGCTTAAAACATAGAGTAGATATTTATGTATTTAGGACTAATAGAAATTAGCATGTTGAGTTTTTCTATCAGTATTTGTTTTTTAATATTGTCACTATGATTTTTTAATCTGATTTTTGCATGTGGAGAGAATGTGAGATACATTTAAAAACTGAGTGAAAATGATATGACTTTTTGAAAGATACGTAGAAAACAATCTAACAGAACTTCCATTACTTCAGTGGAAAGTACATTACGTTTGTTTAAAAAATTAGTTATTGTTCATAATACAGGTTTATGAACAATAGGTTTGAATTACTAACACTTTACATTTCACTCTAACTTTGAACTCTGTATCCTAACAGGAGGTGACAAATCTCAAGGATGCAAAGCAATTGTTGATTCAACAGAAATTAGAACTGCAGGGCAAAGTAGATAATATGAATTCAGCACTAGAACAAGAGAAAAAAGCCCAACAAGTGATCAAAGATCAGCTGAAAAAGAGAGAAGAAGAACTGAAGAAAGCTTGTACTGAAATTGAAACGAAACTGGTTAGTATTTTAGTGTTTAGAGCTGTTACTTTGAAAAATATGCCTCTGCATTCTTTCAGGGAAAGAGAAGAAGCAAAGAGCTGACTTGAGTTTCATGTTGCTTTCATTTTTAAGTGAGCAAATACACAAGAGCAAATACATTCAGAAAGCTTTTGTAAGACATTAAATAGCATAGGGGGAATTCAAGGGGATAATAGTCATGTGTAACAGGGTTAGTAAGTTAAAAGTGATGTTTATAGTGTGGTATATTGGGAAAGAATCTTTCATTTATAAGAAAAATATGTTCCATTATTAAAATATTCCTGGATCGCTACTAGCTATAAAATGTCTAAAGTAATTTGCAGACRTACCAGTTAAATAACTGCCAGAATTGACAATAAACAACAGAGAGTGTCTTTGCCCAGCACAGCTAAGACCTTTGATACTCGGAAGGTTGTTGTTTTTAAATATTTCCTTGTTTTATCAGAACACAGAGATAAAAGATAAAGAAGAAGAAAACCGGAAACATGAGGAAAAAGAGACCAAGCTGAACATGCAGGTCACAGCTCTGAAYGAAAACTTGGCCACCATGAAGAAAGAGTGGCAGAGCAGCCAGAGGAGAGTGAGCGAGCTGGAGAAACAGACGGATGATCTACGTGGGGACATAGCTGTCTTGGAAGCGACAGTGCAGAATAACCAGGATGAGAGAAGAGCATTGCTGGAGAGGTGAGCTGTGGCCACAGTGGCGTGGAAGGGCAGTTTGGGAACTGGTTAGCCTTACTTGGAAACCTTCTTTTGGTTGAYTTAGGATTAGGCATATGTGCTCTGTTTGAATCCATTTCTGTTGGTAGAACTTGGGCTGTGGTTTCCAGGGTGAAACTTTCTTCAGTTGCCTCTGCCAGAGCCTAGTGAGACGCGGTTTCTACGCACTGCGCTTTGTGGGCTTTGACAGGTCCTCAGAAATCAGGCAGGGCCTTACTTATTACCAAAGCCACAGCTGTACCCTTGTATTTGGGGATTTTTGCCCATCCGTGGAAGCCTGTTAAATGCAAGGTACACCTCTGAGCTTTGAAGTGGGTGGGCCGTGGCTTCCCATCTCATCTGCTATGGGCACCTTACTAGGCCTGAAAGGAGTACAGGGGGCTGCCGTTACCTGAGTAAACTCCCCTTATCCATCACCCTGTCTTGAATGAATCAGAGTACATGCACTAGTCTGTTCCAGAAGTCTGGAACTATTCAGTGACTTCAATAGTAAAGAAGTTACGGACTTCTAAGTATGTCCACTGCTCAGTGTTGGGAGGTTGAACATACACTGTGTTAGACAGACTTTTTTAAGGTTCACTTCAAATATCTCTTTTCCTCTTGCAAACCTAAAATCTTACTTCCTATCATTTTTTAATTGTCTCAATATTATATTTATGAACATTCAGGTAAGTAGAGCTCCTTTTCTTTAAGCATCAGGAATGCAATGTAGTGTTACCTGAGAGAGGGTAGGAAAAAAAMCAGCTATTTGACAAACTTCTGAATTTTTGTTCTGTCCTGAGACGCTTGAAGGAAGAATGGAATATTTTTTCTCTACTGTCAAGCTTTCTGATTGGTTTTGAGCAATAGACTTTGGGTAAGGATGAGATTAGTTCATGTGAGATCCTTGTTCTTCAGCGATGTGTTGGTATGTCATACTTGTCTACTATTTTTTTTTTCTTTTGAAATTAGCCTTTTGCCAGTTAACCAAATTTCAGCGAGTAGGGAATGGCCTTGTGAAAAGATTTCTTCTTTGCTCCTCTTTCTCACCTGCTTTGTGTCCTGTTGCACAGTGGTGCTTATCAGGGTATGCTGTTGACAGACTGATTTTGGGAGTAACTCCAGATATTAATAAATCTCAGATTCTTGGGACCAGTTCCAGATAATCTCAAATTGACTGTTATATCAGAGCATTTCCCAAAGATATTCCCAAGAACTTTTCCTAAGTAGGGTATTTTTAGTGAGTTTTCTGAGAGTGACTTATTTTGTCTGTTATGACAGCCTTCCTGAAGGAGGCAATGTGGATTGCTTTATATGCTTAGATATATTTATTGTCCATCCGCAGGTGTATAAAAAGTGAGGGAGAAATTGAAAAGCTTCAAACCAAACTTGTAGAAATGAAGAAAAAGCTGGACAACACTACGGCTGCAATGCAGGAGCTAGGCCGAGAAAACCAGTCACTACAGGTATGACTTGATTTGAAGCCATTAAGTTACTGATACTGTGTGTGGGGAACTCATGAGAGTTTCAAGTTTGTGTTGTATTAGTGATGAGTTATCTTTCACGAGTGATTGAGATCTTATGTTCATGTTGTTGGCTGTGGAGCAGAACTCTGCTCAAAGGTTCAAAGGTGGAAAGATTTTCTTCTTGAATAAATGCACCTCTCAGTAATGTGGCTGAATTAGTGCTTTTATACAGCTTTGGATATCTTGTCCAAAGCAATAGAAAAAAAGCTAAATGAATTAAACATGCRTTTTAAAATTTTGCTTTTTATTTTCTCTGTGTATATGTATTTAGATCAAACAAACCCAAGCTCTCAATAGGAAGTGGGCAGAAGACAACGAGGTACAGAATTGTATGGCCTGTGGGAAGGGCTTTTCGGTGACAGTGAGAAGGGTAGGTGGATTTTACCAGGTCTCTGTGGGATTGTTTTTTCTGTTGCTTTCAATCTCTTTAACTTTGGATAATTTTGAAAGTGCTATGATACTTAGTGCATCTTAAAGCCCTGATTTTTTTTTTGTAGTGCCTTAACTATTAAAAATAAGGTTTATGTCTGGAGCAAATATACAGATATAAAGGAATGTAAATCTGTTGAAACCAGATGCATGTGAATATATGAGACATGAATGCAGTCTGATTCTTTGTGACTGTACCTTTCTAAACASAAGTTAGACAGGGATCTGGCCAGCTGGCTAGGTTTTAGGTCTGGGGTCACACATGCTTTGCAAAACATCTGTGGTCAGTCAGGGTTTGCATCCCTCCCACAACCGATCCGGCAGTGAGGCACATGAGGGATGTTCCTGAGGTTCATTTGTGCAGTGCTGCCTGACTGAGGCCTAGGTGCCTCAGCCTGTCCAGCATCATTTGTAACTCTCACTATTGGGAACCTTTGAACAAAACCAGCTGGATCCTTTGGTTCAAGAGTGCTTTCCAGGTGGACACAGTTGATAAGCCGTAGGAAGATTATGTTTCAGGAGATCAAAATAAGTTAAAGAGGACAACTTTACGGAGTACCTAAGCTGGTGGTGTTTGCAAGTGACCCAGCTCAATTTTGAAAGTGACATATAGTCTTCTGAATCTGTGAAGTACTCCTGGATATTTTACTCCTTTGCTCTTAGGAAAGGGTTTTCTCCTATGCCCTTCTTTGTGTGCTTATGCCCAAAGCGCTGTGTTACTCTGCCAACTAGAAAAGTGAACTAACTTTTGAAAGAGAGTTGACCTGATGTGATAATGATCTCTATCAATGGTCTATTCCCCTTACAGTGTAATTGATGTTCAGCATGTATTTTTTTCTCTTTCACAGCATCACTGTAGAAAATGTGGAAATATCTTTTGTGCTGAGTGCTCAGCAAAGAATGCCTTAACTCCCTCTTCTAAGAAGCCTGTCCGGGTCTGTGATACTTGCTTTAATGACTTGCAAGGATAACTGACTTACCTTGGGTGACAAGGATAAGTTACACTAAAGTTTAGAATTTCTGTCGATGCACTTCGTTCCGCACTCAGACTACTATTCAGTTTGGACAATGATTGTAACACTTGGCAAAAATTAGTATATTTTAAAATGTTTATTGATACCAAGTAAAACTATTGTATTTTTTGTGAGACATGGGCTCRGATCATCCATAGCTTATTGCCATTTATCCTGGAAAGAGCTTCTAGGTCTAGATAGAAATACCCAGTTATTTGTAAATAAAGTTTAAACAGAGGAGTAACAATGTATTTTTTTATCTTTTCTTTTGTTCAAGAGAAACAGCGTTTATGTGATATTGCAGTTTATTCTTGTTTCCGTCAAAGAAAAAGGAAGATGCAAAAATCTGTGAGGATTTTGTGTATCAAATGTTGCTGTAATGACATAACTAATTGTTGCATCTGATCGCATAGCTGATGTTTTTTACAATTCCTTGTGATTTTTGTTTCCTTTTTTTTTCCTCATGTTCTTGGAATTTCTGTAAAGTTCAACTCCACAATGAGGGTGAACAGCTGGACTTACCTCCAACTCAGAGTTTTGTCTGCAAACGTAGAACTYGTTGCAGTACTAGCACCTATGTCCTTACTCAGCTGCAGCACCTGGATATTGGAATATCTGTGCACACCCTGTACTGCTTCGTTTCTTTGTGTGTGTGTGAGAGAACTGGTGTGAACAAATGGTGAGAGTTTAGCTGGCATTGTGGGAATATTATACGAAGCTCTCCTGTTTAATACAGGAGATTGGTTGATTTTACTTTTGCACATTTCATAAATGGAATTTACTAGTCCAAAAATCCTCATATCTTAAAAAGCAAGAAACAGTATTTATAGTAGYCTGTACCCCATCTGAACCATTCCCCATACTCTGGAAGCCCAAAAAAGACCTTATTTTTCTAAGACACATGTTGAAATTCCATGCTAGGTAGCCAGCATGCTAAAACCTCTTTCAGAGACTGCTGCAGTTTTTCTGATCTCTTCTTCTGTCCCTTTCTCCAGCTTTTGCTGGAAGAATTGAATTCATATTCTGCCTAACAAACCTGATTTTTCTGCTGCCACATCTGAACTTGTGTTACTGAACTTTTCTCAGCAGGTCTTCACTAGCATGTTGGTTCTGTGGTTTAGTCTACTCAGGAGAGTAATATGAATCTCCTGCTACTAGATTAGTTATAAGTCAAACAGCTCCAATTAAGGGTTCTCTCTCTCTCTGTCTCTGTCTCTCTCTCTGTCTCTCTCTCTCTCTCTCTCTCTCTCTCTCTCTCTCTCTCTCTCCTTTCAACATTTGTTCATATTTTCTTCTCATTTCTTGCAAGAGACTTTTTTGGCAGAGTTCACCCAAACCTCTTTTTTTTTTTTTTTCCATGATTTACTTGCACCTCTTCTTTCTTGTCGACCTGTCTCTAATCTTTTCCCCTTCCAAAATAGGTATCTGGTACCCCAAAACCAAGAGGGATATTTCTTTTGAGATACTCCTTCAACTATTAAATACTCCTTCAAATAATGAAGAATCCTTTGTCTTGAAAATCCACTTAAATCATGCACAATCCAGGGCCTTTTCTATTTTAGAATATTGTGCTGATTGCTCCAAGAGAAGAACTGCAGCCTGGAATCCTCTATTTCTTGACCAAGTTAAGGGAACAAATTCTGTGACAGTGATGGCAGCTGAGCCATCTTTAGGCAGGTTAGTTTGCTTTTATCTGTGACTAGCACTCCGCGTGAGTTGAGAGATGAGTCTCTTTTATGAAAAATGTCTAGGCCTGCCTAACTCTTAAGTGAAAAGATAACTCTTTTTTTTTTTTTTCCCAGAGTGATCTCTATGCTTCATACCCCTTCCTAGTTTCCTTCTGTAATTTTAAATTTGTACCCATTTTTTTTCTTCTTTACAGAGAAGTTCTCTGTAGATTTTTGTACACTTGAAAAGGCTGCTGAAGTGCAAAGTGCTTAGCTGGTTCTTCTAGCCTTGGAAAGGCTTGGAACACAAGAAGGGTTTATCTAAAGTACCTGCCAGTGTTTCTGGCGCAGGTATACACTTGAAAATTGCCTCCTCTACAGAAATAATTCCTTGAAGAAATCCAGATTAACAGAGCCATTAGACTCATTATTTGTCTTGGTCAGTGTCTGCTTCTGGAGAGCTGGATTTGAAGCCTTCTGTTGTCTCACTCATGACTTTGGGAAACTGAGCAAGGTGAAGATGTGATGCTCTTGCTGCAGGTGCACTAGGTCCCTTTGTACAACACAGATGCTAGTACTGCCTGCTGGGCGAAGGATGATCACATGGAGCCAAAGAGCCTTTAAGAGGGAAGAAAAACATGACTGCATGAAAAGTGCATGAAGCACAGGAAGCTGGAAGACTCTGAAGGAGACTAAGGGAAGTGGCTAAAAGAACCGCTGTGTTAAGGCAATGTACCTCTGATCTGGTACATTTGCAAGCTGAGGAGAGCTCTGTCCTAAAGAGGAAATGGTAGAAGCTCAAGTAGAGTTGTTCTTAATTCTGCCTTTTGGGATGCCTTATTAAGTCTGTGTGATGGCAGGCAAGGTCATCTTGGCTGGTGGCAGAAACAGTGGAGTTGCTTGGCTGCAGAACAACCCTCAGTCTGGAGTTTCCACCTTAAGTGGCAAAGCCAGCTTGATTTTTGAAGCTTTTTTTTTCTGACCAGTTTATATGATTTTGAGGGAATTAAAATGCTTTAAAATGCATATTTATAGAAAGAAGGGTTGTTGGATTGTTAAAATAAGGAGCAGGCATTTGGGAGTAGAAGCTTTCATCCTTGAAGTGTGAAGCTGCAGCAATAGTTGCAGAGTTGTGCAGCTTTTCATTGCAGCAAACTTACGGCTTCATTGCTAAATTTTCTGCTCCTTCCTTTCTGTTTATGATTCTCCATGCTGCTTTGTATTCATTGCCGAGTTAGTGGCATAATAGGCCATGTCCTGCTCTCAGTCTTTCTGCCAGGTTAGAATTTGTGTACAAGCTCAGTAAAATGACCCATGAGATGGATAAAAAGAGAAACTGGAAGGAGAAAAGCTTTGTTATAATTCTCCCTGCARCTTTTGAATGTTTTGATGGCTGCTGGCACAGATAGATTGTCGGTGGGTATGTGGTTGCTTCTTGCATTGCTTTAAAAAATAAATAAGAAAACAGTAAAAGGTCTGGATGATTTTACCGCCGCACTGATTTAAAGGATTCAAGGCAAAATAGTCTAATATACTGAGCTGCAGACTGAAAAAACAGAAGCAGAGGAAAAACTAATAAAATGACAGAAGAGACCAGAACCTTAAGAACGAGAGAAAGTTTGGGGATGTGTTTTAACAGTCTCAACAGCAAGAACCAGATTGTGCTGATTCACCAAGGGAAGAGTCACTGTAGAGCAAGAGATAGAGAAAAATTGTAAAAAGCATTACTCACAAAACCATACTCAAACCAGTGAGTATGTAAGCTTCTGGCGTTGCTTTATGATTACTAGCAATTACTGTCCCATCAGGGATGGTKCAGTTAAGTGTGGGATTTGTTTTTCCAGCTTTGGATTCGATGTCCCACAGGAGGGACCATTGGACCAGCGCCAAAGAAGCTTTATATGAGAGGATGGCTGCTACATGGACCAAGGCAAACCGTGGAGGCTGTCTGAGCAGTGTAGAGGATGTTCTTTTTGAGGGAGTCTTCTTGGAGATGCTGGATCTTTCCCAAGACAAAGAGGCAGGATGCCCTTTCTTGTTGCTTCCAAAATGCTAAATCCTTTTGTTCTGCTTCTATACTGCAATTCTTATGGAGGCACAGAGCACTGCTGACCTGAGTGGTGAGCTTCTGACCTTAGCTGGGTATGCTTCCCTGCTTCTTCCCTTATATTCCTTCCCTTCCCCTCATCGTCCTCTTGCTGCAAAGGCTGAAGAAAGAGGATAAAATTAATGTGTCGCAATAGGAAAAGCTGCTGCCCGTCAAGAGCTGAAAAAAATGTCCTTCTGCAACTTCCAGCAGAGGGAAGAGGCTGTGGATTTGGAGGGAGCTCATTTTTCACCTGGCTGCATTCTCTGGAACCCAGACTGCAAAGTCTGACTGTAGAGCACAGTGATTTTTTTTTTTTCCTGTTTTTGGAGGTAAGGAGTTGTCAAGGACTGCAGAGCACCGAGTCTGCAAGAGCAATGAATAACCATTTAGGTTGCTYTTGGAGGTGACCAGGATTATTTATGAATCCTTACTGGAGGACCTTTCTTAGTGAAGCAGGTAGGGGGTTGTGAGCAGAGCTGTGAAGTAACCTTGCCATGTTTGTATTATGTTAGCAAGAAGGATCATGTCTCGTGTACTAGATGTAAGTAAGAAAAATTGCCTTCCTATAGAAGAGGGGAACTGGAAAACCCATGTGCTTTTCTAGATTTAAATGTCAGTTAACAACAAAGTGTTAGCAAACGCTTTTTGCAAAAMTTAAAAATTTACGTTCACCACTTGGTGGCTGACAGAAAACTGCTGGAGCTTACGTTCAAACAGAAGATAAACTATTTCCAGAAGACCAAGAAGAACCTCTGGAACGATACTATGGTTTGAATATTTTGAAGCTGATAAACTACTCTTCCCACTCTCAAATATCCCTGGAGGACTAGGAGACAACACTGTCACTTGCACTGTGCACTTTTTGCTGTCTGACATAACTGCRTGTGATCCACAGCTGGTGGAATGGTGTTGGACGTGTTAGCTGTAATCATTAGAAAGATTATCTTTGTCACTGAATTACATGTGCCCACACATAATTCCTTTGGATAAGGTCATCACCTGAGAGCATATGTAACAACAGAATTCATGTAGTCACACACATACTGTCTTTGTGGAGCTTCTTTTGAAGATTTGAAATAGAGTGCGTGAACAGTATGTATTTTCAAAGCCCTTACCTGCTGTCCAGTGTTAAATTTTTGAAGTCTTGRCCTCAACATCTCTTATAGGATAAGTTTTAATGTCCAACCGCAGTGTTTCTCCATAAATAAATGATTTCAGAAACAGTAATAATTAGGCAGTAAGAGCTTTCTTCAGAAACTCTTCTTTCGGGGGTATTGCTTTCATTTTAAGGAACTCTGAATAAAGAAGGGTGTGTGTGTGTGTGTCTGTCTAGAGAGAGACAAAAATAGGTGCCACTTCAGATCACAGTGGAGAGTAGCTCCTAGTGTAGTGTAGTTAACTCTGCCTTCATCTATAGCGCACCACGTACTATGCACTCACTGCAGCAGGTAAGGAGTATCTGCTCACTGGGTTAGGTCAAGTGAAGACTACCTAAAACCCTGCTAACCCTTTTGGTACAACGTTCCTAAGAAAGCAGAACCCTAGTTGGAATATTTTCCATTTTTTTTCCTTCCCCATAAAACCCAAAATTGAGAGTAAATTCATCTTTACTTCCTGCCTTTTTGGGGCAGAGGGCTCTAGGAAGAGTGACATGCAGAGAACATGTCAACGGGGTTAAGCCAAGGGGCCCGTACGGGCAGGTCCAGGCTCCCGTTGTTGACTTTGCTGCAGAGGACTCTGTTCTGTCACACTAAATCCCAGCTCCTGGCACAAAGGGGATATTTGAAGGAATGTCTCACTGGCCTAGCAGATACCAGAACTTTTTATAGCAATGTGTTCAAAATACTGCTTGTGTAGGATTTGTCACTTTTGTAAGAAAAGGAAAAAAAAAAAAAACAAAAAAACATAAAGCCACAGCCCCACTATTTGATGCCGTTACATACAATTTTATTTAAACTACCTCTCAGTGTGAAATTCAACCATTAGGATAGTTTAAATGGTCTGCTCACTGTCATGTTGTGTAAGAGTGTAGTGAATGCCAAACTGCAAAAGTTTATCACCAAAAAGGAAAAAAAAAAAATAAGTCTTTGTGTATATGTTTGCAAGTATGCAATGGCTTCAAGTTATCRTATAAACTCCATATTGTTTAACCTCTGTAATTTCAATCCTGCAAATTCTAGCTGCTGGACAATAAATAAATCATAACTGCAAGCTATCGGTCATGGTTTGCTGGGTAGCAATATGGGTAACAAGAATTTTGCATACAACTTTGTCATTTGACTGTAGAAAGCCTCATTCACCAAATGAAAAAATAATTTTGTCTGTTTTTTGGTTCTTTTTTTTTAATTTCTTCAGTACCCAAGATGATGAACGGTYGGCTGTAATGGATGCGTGCCACAAATTGCATTGTCTTTTTTTTGACTCTTGCCTGGATTTTAATGATCRGTTTCTTATTGCAGATGTGAATATTGCATATACAATTTATTTTCTGTATAATTGTATAAATACATGAATGGGAAAAGTTTCAAGTTCTCACCCAATATTTAGAGGTAATGTATTATAACAGCCTTATGATGCGGTTTTACCTACAGAATACTGCACTACTTTTAAACTGGATCATGCAATCTTTGTAGGGGTAGATGATAGATTTATGCATGCATGTGTGTGTGTGTTTTTTTAAATGAAGTTTGATTTTTGTCCCATTTTCAATGTTTTTGTTTACTACTTGTGATCATGTAGTTGTGCCTTACGTTGTGGAAGAGTTTAGTCCAGTGTGCACTGTAAATGCAAAACTCTGCCGTTTGGAAGGTGGCTGTGGATTTGGACAAGAAAATGACCCCATGCATCAACCAGCTCTGTATAAAGAAAGATGAAACGTTATTGAAATGTAATTTTTGTTTTCTAATCTGTTAAAGGAATGATGAATGACAATAAAAAAGTTAGACCTTTCTAATAAACCAGTTCTGTCATTCAAAATGATCTTGCCCCGCTGTAGGCAGCAGAGTTATTTGAAGATGGTGAACGCATTGATGAGCTGCTGCAAAGCCACGCACTTGAGAACAGGCTACATTTTCCAATTCCGTGGTCCAGTCGGGGCTGCAACAAAAGCTTTCACTGTCCTGAGGCAGCAGTGGTAGAGGCTGTTCTTCAAATTTAGTTTTCATGAGTTTAACTCTGGATGCTTGTTCCATTCCCAATAACTGCTTATGGCTSCTGGGGATCCAGGTTCAATTAAAGTTTGTCTTCAGACATAAAACATTTGAGGTAGTCTGACAGTTTGTATAACTTGAAGACTCAGATTTGTTTGTTTTTGTTCCTAAGACTAATGGAAGAACATTCTGAGGAGAATCTCTTTAAAGGTGCAACCCGATGACTGAGCCGGGCATGACCAGCCCCATGACAAAGAGGTTACTGAGCTATGGGGCATCCCTGGCCCACGTGCAAAGGTGAAAGAGCTCAAGTGAATAGGAGGCACCTCCACATCCTAGTGGGTTACTGGTGAGGAGCTGGTTTAGGTGGGACACCTGAACTTGTGATGAATTTGGTTCTTCAGCAGAGACGAACACTAGGTAGTRGATCCAGGTATCCAGGTAGTCCATCCCTAGCCTCTTCTGGGCAGTSCTCCGCTCTATAGCTCCTCTGTTTAGTTCACCATGAGATAATTTCCAATACCAAAGAAATAATGGCTAAATTTTCTTGTTAGAAACAGAGGAGAAGAGATAGAATCCTTTAGAGGGGCTACAGGTCTCCCTTTTTCTTAGTGGTAACTTGCATGAATGTTGTAGCAGGCAATTGCCGAGCAGGGGTCTCTGTGGGGGAAGAGATTCTCTAGGGGAAGGGGTACTTGCGTCTCCTCTAGTATCTCAAAAAGGTGTTTAGCAAGAGCGCACTCTTGTGATGTGGACTGCAGATGTGGGATAGCAGGGAAATATTGAATGGTTTAATGCAAAAGATGATGATTAACTTGTTGAAGTCGAGTTAAAAAGACAAGAAAGAGCAAATGGAATTCCAAAGCCAAAGATGGACTGAGAACACACAGTCTGTAATCTGACAAATCTGTTTATTAAGCGGTGAAAAAACTTCAGGTAAAATAATTATATTAATTCAGCTTAGTGAAAATGAGAGACCTTTGGACTTTAGTTTCTGTGTATACATACACACACATACACACAGATTTTAGCACATCTAGTGGAACTGAGAGTTTTCAAAGGAACTGGAGACACCCACATTATCTTCTCATTTTTAAAGTTAATAAGAACAAACATAATATTTGCCTTTTACAAATCTACCTCATTAAGCACTTTGTTAATGTGCAGTAACATCTTACAATGTTACAGTTTAAGATAAATAGCGATAACTACGCAAGGTATGATCAGAGAGATTCCCACAGTTTGGATTTTGTGAAACCATACAGTTTGAAGGAGCTCTGAAAAGCTCTTCTAGGTCTTTCTGATGAATGTGTTTTCCTGGCTAGCATATTTTTTACCCTGTCCTGCTTTCTAGGAAACAAAAGCTGTATGATCTAGGTTGCAAGAGTCTTCCTCTAGCTGAAGCAAAAGAGCATCCAAGAGGGACTCATTTGTTGTTTAACTCATTTGTGCCCCTGTGACCAAAATTCACTACTTCTGTCAAGTCAGAAGTCCATAGCTTTCAGAAACTTAAGGAATGCCAGAAGGAATAACTGTGTTATCTCCACAGTACTCTTCCACTAGATCCGTCGGTGTTGTGCTGACATTAAATTCCAGAGGATTCAGCTGGGAAGCAGAAAACAGTTCTTTTCTTGGTTTTGTGTTGCTTAGTGTTATTGGAGATTGCTGTTTCTATCTGTGACACCCACATTTTCTGTAACAAGAAGGAAATCTTATGTGTAATCCTAGAGGATCTGAAAATTTTACTAAATCAGATACATATCCATCATAGTCTTGAATTCTACTCTATGTTTCCTTAGCCCCATGCTCATAGTTCCCAAAGTAAATATGAATGATMCCAGAAATTCAATTCTCCCATTTCCTAAGACCATTTGTGTTAAACTCTGTGTCTGGGGCCAGAGACTGCAAGTGAAATTTACTTCAAATTTTGATATTTGCTACAGGCTTCACTCTAATTCTGTGTAATTAATATTTAATTTAATAATATCTGTTCTTGCAGTTTAGGCTCACTGTTGTGCTGATTAGGGCAGCTCCAGGGCTGTCAATGCCACGAGCTGTGTCCCCCCTGACATATCTGTCACCTGCTGTCACACAAGGTGTAATTGACTCCTCCTGTTAGTTGTTTAAATTGGAAGGTCTGTGGAAATATGCATTGAATTTCAGTTTCTAACATCATACTGACAGCACTGGGTTTGGGAGCAGGACAAGTCAGCCTTGCTGAGGGGATCAGAGAGAGACCGACGACAAGAGAATGCTGTAGTCTGTAGTGTTACCACATTCCTGTGAAAACAGCCTTTAATGAGAGGGTTTCACTGCCCAGCAGGCTGAAACGGTGARACTGGAAAGTTGGAAGTGCCTTGGGTGAAGACAGCTTTGGAAGGGTCAGGTCATAATTCAGTAACAGGAGAGGAGGAGACTTCTCTCCGAGTAGTTGCCTGCTTCAAATAYGATCCAGTGACTTGGAAACAGAAATGAGAAACACTCATTGCTTGGCCCTGAAAATAATCCATCTACTCTGCTTTATTCTTAAGAATAAAATTTGAAGTTGTGGGATGTGTGTTGTGCTTAGAGRAGCCTAGTGAAGTCTTCTGGGGCAGGCATGACTGTACTTGTTCCCAAGGAAGGCTTTAACTTCTCTGGAGGGGCTGAGTGGCCTTGTTCCTCTTTTGCAAGAACTGGGAATTTTTTAGCAATCGAGAATGAAAATGTTCTCAAGTGAGAATATGACCTACTATCAGCCTTGATATRACATTGACACAGGCGCAACAGGAAAATTTCTGTAACAAATAGAAATCAGCAAATAGTGAGCCTGCAAACTGAGGAGGTGTGGGGATTTGTTTTTGTGTTGTTTGGGTCAAATGTAACTACTCGGAAACATTGCAAGTACAATATTGCCCATGCGGAAGTATTCCATGGGGAAAAACATCCTTGGGACATTAGGAAAGGAAAAAGAAGAGGTACTTACCTTGGTAGTCTCAGTTTGTGCTTGCAGCAAGAAGACTGCTATGCACTGTCCATACCTGTTTTCATGCTGTATTAGGAAAGTGTTTTGCAAGTTGAAGACTATGGAAAAAACATGGAGAATTAATATAAATTACTTCATGTAAATGTCACTCCGATTTTCCACCACATTGACTGTAAGTGATAAACTTAATCATATTTTCTGATTTTAAATAGAACAATGCACCCTGGCTTTTTTTTTTTTTTTTTTTTTTGGGGTGTATGTGTATAAAGCCCTATTTCATTACAAAATGTTAATTCTGCTTGTATTCATTTGTTTATCTTTAATTTTTTAATAACTGTACTATTGGGATCCCACAGAAGTTCACCAATTGCTTGGGCCAAGAGAGTGGTACAGGGACGTCCTTTGGGTGTAATCCGGATTCACACAACATTGATTATTTAAAGGCAAGAGCTCGGGTTGCTGTAAGTATAGGGTTGCCCCAGCCCTGCTCCTTCCCCTGCCCAGTCCCAGGCAAACCAGCCTCTTTCCAAAGCTGCCGTAGCTGTAAGATCTTTGGGACAACCACTTATCTGCTTCCTGCGGTTTCTCGACCGCATGTGCTCATACGGACTCTCTTGCTGCTGTTTAATGTTTCATTGTAAGGTTTTTGCCAGGGTTTTACAGTCAGATCTCAAAAATATTTCCATGAGATTAAGGGCCATATGATCCCAATTTTACAAAAAMAGGAAAGTGAAGCGTGGGCCAGGTAAATTAGAGCAGCAGAACAGTCTGCAGAGGAGATWTGTAGCAGCAGTGGGGCTCTATTATCACAACTCGTGCCTTTGTCTGTCTGTAGTCAGTGGGAAATATAACTAGCCTAATATTCCTAAAAAAGGAGTTTTTCTGGGCAATGCTCAGCAACCAGCTCTCAGCAGTGTTTTTTTCTAAAGAAGAACTGCAATAGTAAATATTACCAGGCTTCAATACAGTGGCATATCAGTGGGTCTGTCTCCTTACACTCTAGTGCAAAGGTTTCTTATTATCAGTCCACTAAGACATTGCAGAGATTAAATCCAAAGCAAAATGTTAAAAGGAAAGCAGCTTCCGAATTGGAAGGCGTTTTGCTGCTTAYTCTCTTCAGAGATGGATTCCTGCTATTACACTTGGGCATAAAATTATATCTCTTGTACAAAGACCTGGTATTTGCAGRTAGTTCTGCCTTTAGGGCAGACTTCCTGGTATTATGGGCATACCATGATCCTCTTATCCTTTTACTGATATGCGACAGGCTTTAGGTTACAATTATATGGCATAATTATCAACCTGGCCTGCTGCCAAAAGGGACCTTTTACATTGCTGCAGTATATGTACAAATATATTAGAAATGCAAATATATTTGTATATTTTTTCCCCTAGACATTGTTTTGAGCTAGATTTCCTTCCAAAGGGGGCTCAGCCTTCAGTAGACTGATGGATGCAACCTACTTGTAAGATCAAAAATCAGGATTTCACTTTGGATTCATGTGACTGATGACTCCAAGCTGTGTGCTGCCCTGTACGAGCAGCGTTCTACATGCCAGCTGCTCCTGCACCACCACCGTGGCCTCTCCTCGAGGCTGCAGATAACTCAGCAGCCTTCCCCAAGCTCACAGAATTTTTAGCAAACGCCAGAATTCACAGGTCTCACCCTCATGCTCACCCCTGCGGCAGTGTCTGTGCCCGGCGGGGTGCGCGCGACGCGGCGGCCCCCGTGCCCTGTTCTCGCCGCACGCGGAGCTGCCGGCGTCGCGCCTGCTCCGGGCGCTGGCAGGAAAACGGTGCTGCCCCGAAGAGCAGCCCGCTCGTTTGCCTGATTTGCACCAGGCTGGCGAGAGSGCTTGCTAGGCAGGCAGACAGTGTCTGGAGTATGCTTCAAAAAGATTATTCTTCTTGTGCTGCAGCCCTTACCTCATCTTTAGTCATTTGCCATTTATGCTCCACCTTTATTTCCTGCCAGCGTTGGTGCTGAATGCCAGTTAAGCCAAGTGACTACATTTCAAACTTTTAATGGATTTTATAGCCTTTAGGGTTATTTTCCACATCTACTGCTTTTCTACCAAGCACTCCAGCTTCCTGAGCTTTCCCTCTCTATCCTTAGGATGAGGATGCAGATCCTGGAGCTCAGTGAACAAGGAAAAAATGACTCGTGATGGATTTCCATGTGCTCCAGGGCCAGCAAGGAGGTGAATTAACAGAGAGCAGCAGCAGCAAATAAATATACAATGCTGTTTATAAAAGCATCCAAATACACATGACATGTACCTGTTACATGGAGGAGATTGACGTTTCTCAGGATCAGCCTGTCCAGCGGGATGGGCTGGTCGAGGACTGTGCAAAACCCRTGCTCGCTCCTGAGCGCCTGCAGCTCCGCAGCGAGGGAAGAACAGACAGGGATGGAGCTCATGGATGAGCCCCATGTTTCTACGAGGAAATGAAGTTGATTAGCTGGCTGTCTGCCTTCTGATCACAAAATCTAGGTGTTAAACAGTCCTAAAGTGCTTGCTTTTTTCTGTCAAATGTACTCAGATCGCTTCTATGCCTAAGCAACCTCAGGAAGGCCTTTTTCTGAAAGGCACCTCAGACCTGTTGAAATCCCAGCATGTATTAAACACAAAGGAAACACAAGTAGGAAGMGAATGAGCCAAAGATGCTCAGAGGTCTTTTTACGTCCTTTTCCTTTTTATTTTATTTTATTTTTTCCTGAAAATAGCAGGAAGAGATATGCTCCCCTCCTTGCAGTAACATCTTCCCCATCTCCCCTGGAGTGTGTGCAGGATGTTGAGCTCCTGGAACTCTGGAGGTGTTGCAGCCCTTGCAGAGGAGGACACGCAGGGAKCAGCCCGCTCACAGATCTCCTCCGTGGGCCCCAGGCCCCTCGAACACCCGCTCCCTCCATCTCAGCAAGGGCTAGAGGAGGCTGTTGCTAGCCTGGAGCCTCCCATTGCCTTCCGTATCTCATATAAAAGCAAAACACCTGCCCTTTAAAAGAAAACAAACTCTCTTTTGAAATCAGGCACTAACTTCTTGAAAATTAGAGCAAGTCTGCTTTGCATTCGTTTCCATCAACTTCATAAGCTTAATTAGCTAGATATCCTTTGACCCTGGAGCTTGAGGAATTCCTAGTTGTCCAGTGCTTTTTGTGCTGTCTAGACCGCATAGACCTCTCTCCATAGCCTCTTTCATCAATAGATTCAAATGCATTTTCTTGAGAGTTTTTGTTTCTACTTTTAAGTAGAGGAAATCAAGGCATGGAGAGGCAATGTAAAATACGGCTGTGTCAGAGAGGAGAATAAAGCCAGGCTTCCACCTGTCCATCTGTTTGTTTATCTCTCTCTCTCTCCCCCCCCTTTTTTTTTTTTTTTTTCCTCCATTTTCTACTTCTTTTCAACAGTTCTGACATTTCTGGAACAAACATTTCTCAGATCACTGGTCTGAGTGATGAAGGGAGCATTTGTGTTCTCAAAACTCTCCTGAGCTATAGGAATCCAGCACATCCAAACTGCACCAGAAGAATGTTAAGGTCTGGTGAAGTAAACTGCTTATCATGGTGCTCCTGTAACATACAGAGTCTAGAAACAGAATTTGGAATCAGTGCAGCTGTTTGCTGTTATTAAAAGCAAGTGTCACCTTTCACATTTATTAGTCTTCTTGTATTTTTGCATTTTAAAGATCCGTCTTTCAAGGTACATTCAAAATATTTGCCAAGCTTCAAAGCACAATTATTATCTGTAACCACAAATATCTCTATTTACTTTTACCTTTTTGTTACATTTAGTTTTGGTAATTAATAGGAAGTCATCAAATAGGAAGAGATAGACATCAAGRAGTCTTACACTTTCTAAGGAGAAAAAAAAAAGCAATTGGATGGCATGATTATTTYAAGGAAAACATCTGTGTTGAGGTACATCTTTAAATCACTTCATCTCGCAAAATCATTTTAACAAAGAAGCATGATTTCCAAGACAACATTCATTCCCTAGTCTGCACTCTCAATACAGTATATAGAAAGCATATGCCTGTGGATGATTGTGGCTATTAATATTTGTAGCTTATAGCAGCTGCCTTATTACAAACAAATAACTAGTTCCCTGTCACTCAAAATGACCTGGATCCCTTGGAGTACCTGTGAATACAATGGCCAGCATGCTCCAAATATAGCGAGAWTAACAGAGCACCTTCTAAAATCTGCGGAGATAATTCACATGAATGAAATGTTAATTGATAACATTATAAAGGACTTTCAAAAGCTACAYAAAACAGAAAGTTCATTTTTTATTCCTAGCTTGGAGATCACAAAGAGAACAAGTATAATGACAGTTTTCTGTGAGCTTTAAAATCTGATTTTAGAACCTTAACCTTAAAATCTTTAAGGTTAAGCTCCTAACGCTGTTAAAAGTTTGGGTATTTTTATCATAGAAATAATAGGAACCATTTACAAGAAAGAAGAATAATTTTTAAGTAATTTACTACTAGAAATCTGGACTTCAGAGACCCAGGAAGCTCTCTCCTGAGCTGACTTTGCAGAGTTGGTCATTCAAACTTGTTGTCCCTGTTACAGCTCCTACTTTTCTTTTCCATGACCCTTTCTTTTTATTTCCCTACTTAGTCTCAGCCCATACTCTATTTCACTCCCAGAATCACTCCTTTTTTCTGCTATTGGTATTATMCATTATAATCTGTCCTCTGACTGTTCCATACCAATTGTATCTCTGGGCATGAAAAGTGCTCTCAAACACACGCCTAAGCTAGATAACAAATACGGAGCACTTAGACCTGTTGCTTCCARACAGTTTACACAGGGCTAAAATGATTTCTTGGATGTTTGGTTCTGAAAGGCTGTGATTTGAAAATATCTCATTATAGGCACCAAGRCACTATAGGTGACAAGGCATTGTCAGTAGCTACTGCAAGGGTTCATAACATCATAGAATGGCATCGGTCAGAAGCAGCCTCAGGAGGTCCAACCTGCTCTGCAAACCAGACCAAATAGGGCAGGTTGCTCAGGGTCTGGTTCTTTGAAGTTTTGAAAAGCTCAGGGAGGGACATTCTGCAACGACTCTGGGCCCAATATTTCCAATATTTGATCAAATTGAAATACCCCATGTTGCAACTTGTGCCTCTTCCTCTCATCCCTTCACTGCGCATCTTCAAGATAGCTTTGGCTCCATCTTCCCTATAGCAGCCAATAGGCAGTTGAAGACCCCAGGAAGATCCTCCCCTGAGTCTTCTCTTCTTAAAAATGAACAAACACACTTTTCTCAGCCTCTCTTCAATCCTTATGTACTTAGACTTTTTGTAAGTCTACAGCCTTTACTAATTAATTTTTCTCTCTTGTGAATAAGTTATTGTCAGGTTCAGCAAACAYCCAAAGCACTTGAAAAAATGTGGAAATTATAAGTTGTCTCCATTTTCTTGATGGATATAACGTTTTTGTTTTAAAGGTGATAAAGTGTCATTCTCAAAGATTTTTCATGATGAATTCCACATCCGTGGAAATATTATATTCTCCAAGTGCCTATTACTCTTGAATTTTAAGATTTTCTTTCATAAATTTTCTTTTTTTTTATATAGATCTTGCAGAGCACTGATCCAGAGCTTTCTGACTCTTCTGTGTCAGACTCCCACTACCACTTCACATCATTTTTTAATTGTGCATATTTTTAATTAGTAGCTGATGGCAGAAGGAGGAGACATTTGATCCCTGAAAATTCTATCAAAATATCTGCATTTCTTCAGATGGAAGATATCCGTAGCATTTCCTGTATCTTCTCAGTTCCAGGATTATCAAAAAATCACACACAAGTGCGATCTCACTGATTTCAGTTTCCTTCATAGAAGTAGAGTGCACCTTAATATCAAACTTGTTTGAGTCTGATCAGGTTAAAGCTGTGGATTTAGGATGTGCTGCTTTCTGGTGTGCAGCATCCTATTTGAATTATGATTTTTTTTTTCTTGGAAGATACTTCATCCAGACAGATGGCCAAATGCCAGATGCTATTATGCTGGAGACTGCAGGCAGCTGGCTGTCATGGTGAGTGATGCTCATGCCTCCTACTCCTTCTCCAGTTTCTCACTGCATGCAGAAATTTAATGTCCAGAAAGAAATGTGAATGGCTTATCTCAGTGCTTCAAGGTTGTGTTAAGGGGGAATGTCTGCAGAGGGAAGCGTTAGCAGGAGAGGAAGGACCATACTGGATGGATTTTCTTCCTCCTTTTCACACCTTCTCCTGAACATCGGCAGCAATATTTTCTTCTGATCTTCATCTCCCTTGCATTGATTTCTCCTCTGCTACTGTAATTTTGATCTCCTTAATCTTGCCCCATGTAGGGAGAGAAAAAAAAAAACAGGTAAAAAACCAGCTCCCTTTATAACAATGATGGTGCTGGTGAGAGACACAGAAGTCGCATGTTGGACATTTACTCGATCCAYCTCCACCCTTCCACAAAGCGGTCAGGGGATTTACGGGGAGAGACTGTGCCCCTTTCTGCCAAGGCACCATGTGGCCCTTCAGCCACCTTGGCTTCCAACATCCTCTCAAAGGTGCATCATCTTCAAGCACAGCAAGTGATCAAATTGCCCAGCCTCTGCTTACTCCTCAGGCGAGAAAAAATTCTTCCTCCTCTGCTTGGGCAGTGATTTTTCAGCAGATTTCCAGCAAGAAATCTGTGCCCTGTTATAGTGGTGTGTGGGTGTCTGGAGGTGTGAGCATGTGCCAGTCGAGGGACTGCTGCTGGATCTGCTGGAGAAGTCAACGTAGCACAGCGGTCCCTCAGGTTAATGGCACGAGCAAGTCCTCAGCTGTGTGAGAGCCCTATTAATAACAGGGAAGACACTCAGTGTGACAACACTTTTTTTTTTTTTTCCCCCAGGCTATATATCAAAATAATTCCCTTAGCAAAGCTATTCAAATCTGAAGTATGAAAAAAAAAATTTGGTCTTTTCGGTAATTAAAAATACATTATGTAAAGGACATATTGACAGATAGGTGAGGTGCGTTAACATCAGTCAAAGTGCACACAGAATATTTTCTCTAAAATCATCTGAACTTCCTCTATCTTTTTGTAGGCTTGACTATGACAACAGAACATTGCCTTTGAAAGAAAAGAGGCATTGGCCAGTCAAGTCAATGACTAAGCAGCTGAAGAACATCTTGAACATCCAAATGCAGCAATAAGTGATCATACAGATTACTCATCCTTTTGGCAGTCTGGCTTTTTCTCAGTCTCACTGCGACAAGCCATATGATTGCTTTGTCTTTCCTGCACCTGCCCAAATCTTGGGACAGAGGTTCCTTCTGGACCCACCATGCCAGAATATAATTCTTTTAGGCTAGCTTCTAGTACAGGTAAGTTTAGGGATATTATGGTGTTAATCTCTCTTCATGAAGAGGTCTCTTTGTTGAAGACAAAATGTTCTCACTGCTGTTTTCTCTTAGGCTTTCCTTCAAGCACTTGACCCAAAAGAGAGAGAAAGAGAGAGAGAGAAAATGGCTAATCTCACATATTTGGTCATGAACTGGGAAACAACCAACAGTTAAACAAGCTGAGGACAYGGCTGCTGCTCTCTCCAGCTAAATGCATCACACAGCTATTGACCAGGCATGGCAATGCTTGGAAATGCTTAAGGTTTTGAAATGTAAGGCTCAGCTCTTCTTCTCTGGAATGTGTWTAATGATTTTAGCATCACTGCATGTGTTAGACATTAGCCTCGAGGTGAGAGCCACTGAATGATGTTACCATAATGCTGCTTGATGTCTGGCTATGTGGGTAGCTATTCATCTCAGCAAGAAGCCGCGCACATTACAGGGCTGCTGTGTATTGTTTTAACAGTATTCAGATGCAAATAGGGATTTCTTTGACTCAGCTTGAGGAATGGGAGAAGAAAAAAATTCTATTTTGCACTCTGCTTATAAAAATGTAGTAATATTTCTAAATGTAATAATATCTCTATTCATCTCATCTTATTTTGCACCCTAAAGCAAACACTGAAGAGTCCTCCTGTATTCTATGAAAGTGTTCTCTTGGACTCTGGCAAAGGGCGATCTGTGCTGCCATCCAAGGGACATTGCCTGAAGGGGATGGAGAGCACAACCTGCTGGGTCATGTGCAGAGTTTGCAGTGCTCAGGCTCCAGCTCCTCCTGTTGGAGCAGAGCTATCTGCAGTAGCTAGGGTATAGACAACAGACCAATATTAGACCATGTTGTAAGGATAGATAGTAAACCAAACCTTCCCAGAGGAAACACATCGTTTTGAAACACTGCTTACCTCTGGGACAAAGAATCTCTTGTCACGATCCCAGATTTGACCTCATGCAGCTACATCAACTTCTGAAAGTTGTCCAGCCATTTGACTTTACCTTCCAGATCCCCTGAAATATGTAAAATATCAGTTACTGCCATGGCTGGTAAAAAATAGACCTATTTCTAGAAGATGCTGAATACTAATAATCTCCAGATGAAGCCAAAGGAGTCTTGGCCTCACACATGAAACCCTAGATGAGGTATTGGCCTCATTGAAAGTGATGACTAAACTATTCTTAATCTCAGCTGAGCTAGCACTTCAAGCCAGGCATTTAAACAGGCATAAATTCACTGATGAGTGTACAGGCTGTATCTGTTAATTTGATTGGGGAGCAGAGGGGATCATGTAAAATTCACTTGAAATTTTAAGAGGTTAAGCTTTTAAGAGGTTTTAAAAATCCTGATTTTTACTAACAACAAKCAGTAATTTAGTAAAAATATTGATTTTTAAAAATTGATTTTACTATTCTGTGATAGTGTGAGAAAAATAGCATTTATCATTTACAGCTTGTTCTGAAGGCTGTTCAAATTAACAACAATTTTTTAAGGGGAAGTGGTTCAAGGACATATTCATATATTTTGCTAGGGTAGGGGCTTCTTAGAATATGCAAAATGGAAAAGTCTTTGCTGATTCAAGACATTTAGGGGCAAAACTCTTA
>NW_020454761.1:1025899-1081075 GCF_003342845.1 Nothoprocta perdicaria
TTTTTTTTTTTTTTTTTTTTTTTTTTTTAACAGACATGCATATTTATGCCAGGAGGAAAATGCTGGAATTGTCACTATTCCTTATGTCACTGATTTATTGTCTGGTCTTTGTGATTAAAGAGAACTCATTCGCCTACACCTACTATCTCCAAAGTCTAAGGATTCAGTTACCTAACCCAGGAGGTATGCAAGCTCTGGAAGAACCTTCTTATCACAAGGTCTTCTTGGGCCATACCCTAAACTACCTGGAGCAGACATCCACCCATGGGAAGTCACATTAGCAGTAGAACATGCTTTTTACAGCATAGTGCATATTTAGTTATTTCATACAAAGTCAAGATTTTTTACCAGTAGAGAGAGCAGCTAGCATCTAGCTCACAGAGATAGCTGTGCTTGGCACATGGGATTGAGAACATGCTCGAAGGAGGTCAYTGGGGAGACTGACATCCAGAAAAGGACCGGACCTAAGCTTCAGAAACTGGGAGAGAGACCCTAAGCTTTGGGCTGTGCTGCTGAGAGATATTGCTGTGCTTTGTGGTGAAGGACARGCCACAGTCTGCCTCTCTGGGAAAGGCTATGGTTGTGATCACTTGATGCTCCTTAAGTCTTCTCTCATCTTCTGATGAGCTATATGATCATAGGACACTTGCAGCTGCAGCTATAACTTCCTGAAAATGACTGAATTAATAAATTAGTTACTTAAAATAAAATCCAGGGAAAAAAAAATCTGTGTCTTCACTAGCCCCTTCTTTTTCCAAAATATCTATAAAGAGCTTTCTGTAGCTAAGGTAGCTCTTTGCTATCTTTTTATGTGGCAGGACCCTGTCATTTAATGAAAGGTCATTGGCATAATAAACCTCTTGTAAGGGGAATTTTATCCTATTAAAGGTTAGTCGCAACAAATCTCCCTAGACATAAAACCAGCTCAAAGTCTTCTTTATTTGAGATTTTTATTGATTTGTTCCAGTCTATGATCTGCCCTTAATTGCTTGCATGTCACCGCAGATGATTGTGTGTAAATACAAGTGATTGACGGATTGATTTGAGAGTCCTGTGACCACGCTCAGAGAGGCTTTGACAGCACAGGGCTGTCAAAACTAGTCAATTCCCACAAAATGAGGAAGGTCTCAGAAGGACCGTAGAAAGGCCAGCACATCCTTATTGTATATCTKCAGGGGAACAGACCCATTTACACTCAAAATACCTGGACAAAAAAGCCCCGTAATTTGCTAATTGTTAATTCCATACTTGAYTTCTACCCTTAGCTACTTACATATGCATTTTTCCACCTTTTCTTGAACTGACCAGATAAAGCCTTTTTCTCTTTCATTTGTACACATCTTCCAGATGTTGTTAAGGAGGAGAGGACAGTGAGGCAGTCAATGTAGAGGAGCAACCAGCAGCTCAGGCAGGTGGAGTCTTTTGCACAGTTTGTTCTGCTCACACCACTACTGAAAACAAAGAAAATTTGTTTTAGGCCTCAATTTGTGCCCTGGCAGGAAGAAATAAATGGCTTTCTGTATCATCTATTGACTGCAATGACAAAGGGACTAAGTAAGGATGAACTTCGGTGGTGAGAGTGAGAGTGGGGTCTGCAGCTGAAGGAACTGTGTTGCTCCTTCAGAGACATGCCCTGCATTGCTACTTCCCATTTCAGACGCTGTGGCCATACTAGTGGATCAAGGAGTGCCTTTATTTATCCATCATTTTATTTCCACAAAGAAAATCTTGTCATGTTTTGGAACCATCTAATGTTTCAAGGTTTTCACTGGTAGGGTTTTTGCTAGATGTGTCTGACATCTTTGTCAGAGAGAGAGGAGCAGTGTGTTTCAACTTTTTCCTGTTTTAAATTACAAGTGTGGACTTCCACATGTGCAGGAGAGCAAAAACTACTATCTATCTATGGAATCCTCTGCAGTTCAAAAATCTGTGTAATCTGTACAGTTTTGCTACCACTGAGCTTCCCAAGTTTGATTTAAAATCTTGTCAGAAGGCAGAAAGGCTGAAGACACACCAACAACATGTACAAAACCATCACTTTACTTTCAGGTAGGTTCCGAAATCTTCTCTCTGTCTCTRTTTCTCCAAGTAGAAGACAGCAGAGGAGTAATTAAGGCAATAAATTTGATGTGTCTGACGGAGGTCACCTTGGAAATACTGGAAAAGAAAAAAAGRTTTGGAAGCTTAGCAAGGAACTAAAAATATCATCACAAAGTGGGAGGAAACAGTTTTGTTTCTATAATATGCATTTTATGTTAGTTTTTAGAATAAAAACCTAGAATAATGGGGGAGCAGGGGAAGGAGAAGAATGGACAAAATAAAAAGTAGTAAAATCAATAAAAATGTGTTATTATAATCCACAGGATTTTTTTTGTTTACATTAGAAATAAAGGATGTGGAATTGATGTAAAATTTGAAATTAAAAAGCAGTGATCTATACAACAGCTTTACACAACGTTATGTAGTTTCACTTCACATTCAGGTCAGTCATAATGCTCTAAAATCTGTTAACTGAAATCAAAGATAAAACTCTGTTTTGTCTGGGATTTTGTCTGTCTCATGCAAGCATTAGTTAAATGAAAGCCTGAAGTTGAAGCTAATGTGAGTGTGAAGCCAAGATCTAGCCTGCTTTCCCATTTAAGAATCGTAACTCCATTTTCCATTTTTGTATTTTATTTTTCTCCCCCAGAATTTTCCTAATGGTGTCTAGGAGAATTTCAGGTGTAGCTATCCTGGTGACAAACTTGTTGATTTCCCATCTGTATTAATCCTTCAGACTCTTCAGTGATTGGAAAGCTCTGCAGGAGTTACTATGCACGTGAGAGAGTCCTGCGACATTGCTATCACTCTCTCATTATAAGGGAAACAAGGAAAAAGCAGGAAAACTGGTATGGAGTTTTGGTACGAATAAGACAGGGTGGAGGGTCAAAATGCGACTATGAAGAAGCATGGGAGGAGGCAGGGGACGTCAGCGATCTGGATGGGGTCTGACCTGAGGGAACCCTCTACCATGAAAGGAGAAGTTCGGTCRTGTAGGTGACTGAGTTTCTCTGAGGTCTAAGCTAAGATTTCCCAGGAAGGAAATGGCACGTTCTGGTCTATATAAAAGCACCTTTCCATGACCACTTCAAACATTTCAAGGAATAGAAATAAAAATATCCTCCTGACAAGGGATGCTGCTGCACACATACCTCCTCCCCATGTCAGAGGCTGAGACCAARCTGCCTGCAACAGATGGCAGGGCCTTGAGAGACTCGATTGCTGCAAGGCACCTGCATGTTGTCGTATATGATCTGGTGCAATGACCACCCAAGGTTAAACAGGAATAATTTTGATTGTTTTACCTTTCTGAGTATGAAGATGAAATCCACAGACGATTCTGAGTTGTTGACATGCTCCTTCACAATTTCAAAAAAACTGCTTACAAAACTGAGACTCATCTGSTTAAGTGGGGAGAAAAAGAAGTTAACATGACTAATTTTCTAAAGCTAAGCTTGAAACAACATCATTTCCCACCCCTGGTCTCTCCAAAGGCTACAGACCTAATGCRGTTCCAGTGCTGCTATCTCTGACCTTGCCAGAATTAGCTTCAGAATTACAGCCAAAGTGCTTTAATTAGTCAGAGGCTAAGGTAAATCTATGAAAATGCCAGTTGCATCATGGAAATGCCATATGACAGAAGCTTTGAAACAAGATTACAGTTGTTCAGTTTTAACTTATTTTAGGGTAGCAGCTGTATTTAACACAAATCAGCACAGAAAATTATAGTGAATGGGCGGTATATACTGGGAAATGATTATAGGTGATACAGCTGTGACAATCACAGAAGTCTCCACAGACATTGGCAAAGAGGTCATCTTTCAAAATATGACTTTGATTCATGCTATGGGAGGGGAGGAAAGTTTCCCTAAGTGTTGTAAGATGGCAAAGCTGCCCTTATAAGCCACATATTCCCCTTAAGAAGTGAATATAAAAATGTTTGCAGCTGATTGCAAGGGGGCCTACAGTGAGCACATGGTAGTCCAGTYCATCCGAGGGCTACAAGGTAGGTTTGAATTCTCCTCCAAGTCCTTATAAACATGCTTCTAAAGCTGTATAAAGGCTATTTTGAGTGTATGKGTTGTTTTAAACTTTTCATAGCTTAAAATGCTTTCTCAGAAACTGGCCTCAAGGAGCAAAGACAGCCAAAACTAATCTTCTCCCTCCTCATAAGAGGAAGATGTAGCTGGAGGAGAAGTAGCATATGAATATACAGCCCTGGGTCTGTATCTGAAACCGTCCTCCACACCTCCTTCTGGCTGGCTGGAGAGGGTGCTAATTTCCCTTTTTTCCCACTGGTGTAACAGGTAGCAGTCTTGGTGCCATTCATTTGAGAATTTGGGTGGAAACTTCACTGACAGTTTCTTGTTTCTTGTCTCCTTGTGTTGTGCTGTTGGCTTTTTGATCTTAATAAGACTTGTATTTCTTTCTCACCTTGTTTAACTCCTCTAAGTTTGCGAAAAGTCTCCACAAATCCACATCCAAGAGAAATTCATTACTCTGCAGGTATTTTAGCTTGTTCATAAATATCTTTAAAAATGAATCAAATCCACATTATTATAATTTCTCCTGATTTAATATATCCAGGGATTTTCCTAAGAAGTAGCTTTTTCCCTCATAATTTTTCTGCAGTGGTCACCTGATTTGTGGTATGAAGATGATGTTTTGATAAAGGTTCCCTGCATTGCCTGAGTGCTAAATATTGGGAAGATCTGAGTGAAGATCCTGGTATCTCTGTGCCACCACCACAGAGGCAGTGCTGTCTCTATCTGAACAGGGGCCACTGATCTTGCAACACCACTGCAGGACCTATGGGTTTCTTAGTCTTTTGTAAATGCTGTCTTCACTAACCCATGCATCTACTGCCATATATATGTTGTTTGGAGTTAGTGTGGCAAGAGAAAATCTGTTGGAGCTGCAAATCATTAATGGTAGTGGAGGGCTTATGTAGGTTTTTCTTTGGCTTGCTCCATTAGGCCATATTGAGCATGCACTGCATGTATTTTTATTGAATACTTAAGATATTATACTATGTAAGCCCTGACTGTGGTCTTGGGAATGTGCTAWATTTGACTGAAATCTGAAAAAGGCTTGAAAAATGTAGATTACAGACTAGATTTTTTTTTTTTTGGTGGAAAGGTATTAGTTTGAAAAGAAAGTCCTGTCATTCAGGTGCTAAAACTGGAGAGCTGGTGAGAGTGTGTACTAAGCTTTGCAAAATTCCTCAGCTGCCAAGAAGAGTTGATCTGAGAGCTTAAAAGGGATTTGCAGAGGTCTTAAAGTTCTCTGTGGAGATTTGCTAAAATCTGTGGAATATTTCTATAACATGAAACGCTTAGAGTAGCACGTATGTGTAAAAGCAAATGCCCGAGCTTGCTGAGGATTTTCTTCAGGAGGAGGATTTGTGAAGCTGATGATGGGATAGTGCATTCCTCATGGGTCATGCAGGGSTGGGTAAGGTATATTTGCTAAGGTATGTCACACTTGCCAAGGGGACTTAYGTGTCTTTTGTCATCATCCTGTGTCCCAGGGCTTCACCTGTCTTTTATCAATTTAGATCATTCACTGCAGAAGGAAGGACATTTCCATCCCAAGTGGAGCTTCTTGCTCTTTGTTCTCCTGTTGCTTTGGGTTTTGCCCTACCAAGAGGGAATTTATCCCAGCTCTTCCTTTCCCTTCACTTTGCAGTACTTTCTGTTCTGCCTAACTACTTTCTGCTGCTTTCAGCGACACTGAAAGAATTTCAATAATTTTATCTGTTTTTTCTCTGTGTAATGAGGAAAAGGAAACTCTCTATGCAGGATAAAGGAGAAMAAAACAGAGACTGTTCCATCTTTTTAAACAGCTACACTAACTTTTGGTGTGTGACAATACAAATGGTGCAACTGTGTAATAATCTTGTCTATCTTTCAAAACTCTTAAAATTTACATAGATACAGACAGTTTGAGGGGACAAAAGTTGTTTGCTTGTTTGTTTATTTTCYTGTAATATTAAAGTTATAGGTTCTGGAATTTTCAATGCTCTAGAGAGGACAATCTAACCACACCTCTTTCATCCTATCAGTAAGAAATTAGGCCAAGGTTAAGTTACAGGCTAAAAGTAGAGAAATATCCAGTACAGTCAACTGGAGAATAGCTTAAGTTGAGAGTCAGTGAACTGGTAGTAGAATATCAGCTGAAATTAGTGTAGGGTTCTGCAATCGGATGTGTTTGCAAAGCGCTGAAAATGATATCAASAGGAAGAGATGACAACAAGAAGATTAAAAAAACAAAAAAGCATGCAAAGGGATTTATGGAAATAGGATGATCAGGTGCAAGAAGTAGCAAGTCATTCCCATGTAGATGGTAAATGAAGAGTTGCAGACAGCTCTATTTGCCCTGCTGACAGACAGACAAATAATTTTATCTTGTTTTGAGAAAGGAAATCTGATGTTGCCATCTTGAGAACCAGCAAATGATCCAGGAAGTAAGTGCATTCACTTGTGAACAATTCCCACATGGCTTCCTCTTTCTTCACTTCTAATCGTCTATCAGCATCTTTCTGCTCAGGCTCTTGAGCCTTTGTGAACTCGTGCCAAGATTTACTCTATCAAAGAAAAGAAGAATAACTGACTAAAACACAAAATTTGAAGTTGCTGATGCAAAAATCTTACAAGTTGTTTGCCCCTGTCAAGAGCCTGCCTAGCAGTGTTAGTGCTTTTTCTTCTTACGGAAAGCTTAATGATTCYTTTAAAAAGGTAAAATGCCAGGCTTTTTCCTGCTAAATACTCGTTATATGAAAACACTGCAATTGTCAGTGACACAGAATAATAGTCTATGCTTGTAGGATGTTGTATGAAAAAAAACCCAAAATGCCCAGAATTTAATCTGTCATGCTGTTGCTGAGGATGAGAGATTCCTGGTTTCCAAAGGTCAAATCAAGGTTCCAAAGGACCAGGTCTTCAAAGGTACCTGGCTATGCTGTGTTCCATCCTGCAGTGGATGGAGACTACAATGTCCAGCAGATCTAGTGTAGGTACTGACCTGCCTGTTTGAGAAGAGAAGGGTCTCTGGGTATTTAACAGCCTGTTGATTAGGGCTGGCCACAGGATACAAGATACACAGGTCCGCATCCCTCATGCAAGATGAGTGGAATGTGAATTAAAGGTGCTTTATGATGATGATGATGATGGTTGTTATTATTATTGCTATTACTATTACTATTATTAATCCATTAGATGAGTCCATAGACTCATAGTGAATTAATAGGTTGGGTTTTCTTTGAACTTGCTGCTGGGGTCACATATCCTCAAATACTTGTCTTTCTCTCTTAATTGAAAAGGATGTGTGTGTTTGTTTGTTTGTTTGTTTTTGTTATAATTTCAGGAGCTGTGCCTGAGCAGAGGCTCTGAGCACTTGTGCAGCAGAGCATTGTCTTTGTGCACCTCCCTTGCTAGAAAAATGARCAATTAGTTGCCTGCGGGATCAGGCTGTGACTAACAGATGGCTTGGAGAATAAGAGTGGCACCTGAATGATGAATCTTGTCATTTAGTCTTTTGTCATTTACTCTTGTCTGTGAGAATACCCCGGGGTATCTATCTCTAGAGAAATTGTCTAACAGGTCCCAGGGCATCTGGTAAAGATCAGAGATGCTTGCATGTAAGACAAGCTGGGGTCTGTGAGCCTGGCAAAGCCTCTAGAACTGCAAGGGCTCTGGTTAAGCTTGCAACCAGGCTCCTGCCACGCTCCAATGCAAACACCAAATTTTGTACCCTAGGCTTACGCATTAATTTTGCAGATAGATTTCATATGCAAATTAATGTGTTGAAAAATGGTAATTTAAAAAGCATACAAAGTTTTATCCCCATTTTTAAGAGTTTAAGAGACAGTTTCTCTGGTACTGAGCCTTTTGATTCCTTAAAAAGGCAAAATTCATATGTGCTGCAGTCTATGATCTTAACAGCTGAAAGACAGTTTTCCAGATTAGATACTTGTTTCTCCTTGTCCTTGCCCTGTTTAATGACACAAAAGAAAAGAGAAAAGAAAAAATTCTTAATTTATGCATCATTTTAAAGACATTAAGAAGTTTTCTTCAGTTCATTACCCCTGGACTGAACCCCTGCCACTCTGATGTCCTTATATTTGGAGGTCATTGCATTTGATTGATGAAAATTGATATAATGGTGGATAATACAGCGGTGTCTGGCTTATTTGTGGCTATGGATGAGGTGAGTAGGTAGCTTAGATATGTGGGTGTGTAAGGAAGGTGTTATTTTACAGCACAGCAATCTTCAGCAAGGCTAATCACTTCCATAGTAAGCGACAGTGGACTACCCTGAGAATACAAAAAATAATGTGTTCTCTTTCAGAACTATGGGACTACAAAATTTATAAGCTATATCTTTAGGTATGCAGATCTCAGAATTTTTCTTTTCTTTTTTTTTTTTTTTTTTTTATTTGAGCAAAAAATTCAAATGTTCATAAAACTGCGCTGGTCTGCTGTAGAATAGTCTCTGTAAAATAAGCTACATATATAATAAGCTACATATAAATAAGCTACATATAAATAAGCTTGGAGAAAATAAGAATAAGCTTGGATAAAGTTTAAAGAGCAGGCAGACTCTGTGCACATGAGGGATCCTGAAAGAAAACCAATTGGTTTGGGGTTTTTATTTTTGTTTKTTTGTTTTCCAGACCAGCAATGCCATGAGCAAAATATAATGAAAATTTGCAACCCCAAATTTAGTGCTATGGTCTAAGAATTATAAGATTTTTGACTGTCTTTTGTCTGCTTTTTGGATCCATATGGTTGCACTTCATTGATTCATTCTGACTGAATAGTAGGCAGTGAACTCAAGCCAGTTCTGGAATATGTATTTGAATATAATATTTGATACTCTCTGCTTAAACAGAATTTGCAGTTCTGTGAAATGGCTTGAAATTGTAATAATGTGTGTGTGTGTGTACACACATATATGCATRTTTAACCAATGCAGCAGCAAACGCATGTTCATAAGCTAAATTTTGTGCTGCAGCAATCAAAGCAAGGACATGAGTGAGGAGCATTCCCTGGTGCTCTCCACGTGCATCACATGAGGAGCAGCTCTGTGCAACTCATCCAACCTTTGTTACAAATTGATGACCCGGCGGACGCTCAGCACCAGGTGGGGTGGAGGCTGCAAGGTTGGGTTCTCGTGTTGTTCCCCATGGGCAGCAAGGTGAGGAAACTCTGCTTACTCATTTAGTTTGCAAAGTTAAGGCAAGGGAAAAGAAGAAAAAGTGAAATGAAGAATAAGAAAAAAAAAATGTGTAATACTCACAACTCCTCTTTTGACAAATGGCCACCTTGGCTTTTTGGACTCTAATGGGTAAAACAAATATGTTATCAGTAAAGAAACAGATAGTAGAAAATAGATTTTTTTTTTCTTCTGTTTTTCCTTTTTATTTCCCCCTGAAGTGAAGCTTGACATACTATCCCCTACTGAGCTCAGGCTCAGCAGKTCTGTTTAGGATGTTTGTGCCTCATGCTTAAAATCCATTAAGGCTATTGGAATGAGATTTTCCCAGAAAATGCGATATCTATCTGTAATGGAGATTTTGGCTAATACTAAACTCTCCCACTTGCTGCAGGTGATCTGCATGTGATTGCCAGTTCTTAGCATGGGAAAAAGCATCATACCTCAGGCCAGAGTTTTTAGAGATAGTCAGTATTTTGGAGGAAGAATTAGGCCATATGTATTCCTTAGTGATGTCTTGGATCTATGCAGGCACTTACAGTACATTTTTTGAATTTGCATTGCTATAGTAGTGCAAGCATTTATGCAGTGTCACTTCAGGAGTAAGAATATCCTTGTGGAAAGTAAAATTCATGGGATCATAGCAGGAAAGCTCTTTGAATGAGCAATYAAATATAATCTAAGCCTCAGGCCTGTAAGAGTGTCTGGCACCATGGTGCAGAGTGTAATTCAACATTCCTATCAATGTGTGGGGACAGCTGGGAATCTGGATGCAGGTGTTCATGGGGCAGAAGGGACTAGGTCCTCTTTGTAAGAAATTTGGAACAAAATGCTTTTTTCCCCCTCAATTTATGCTACCTACCATCAGATCTATGTGAGGCTGGGAGTCACAGTCAACATTTTCCTCTCTGAGATTTTGGGGCATGCACCATCCTTTTGGGAAGGGCTAGCTTGCTCACTTTGCTAAAATGGCTTGTTGTGCCCTTGATACATTTTTTTTTTTTGCAGTAAGTGAATGGGAGGAGAACTTGTATCTCTTGTCTCCATCATTACCTGGTCAATAGCAATCACACTGCACATTATGCTATACTCCACTATAGATATTTGTGGAAACTGCTTGCAGGTCTATATTTGGAGCTTGGGAGGTCTTGTGGGCAGCCTCTAGCCATGGGTTGGRTCTATGAGCTTCGTGATAAGAGCTCTATTGGAAGGATGGCATGAACTTGCAATTCCTGGGTGGAGATCCTGGCTGGTTGCTCCCGCCCTGTGGAGGATGGAGGTGGTCTGTGGTCCCCCACATTGTCACTGTGCTGATCTTCCCTCCCCAGTCCCCAGGTACATGGACCTTAGTGGTGGCTGATGGGCAGAGCCCAGCCTGTGTCTGACCTGTGTTTGGCAGCAGGGCTGCAGGGGGAAGGTGGTCCAGGGCACCATCTGAGATGAAGAGATCTCCTGGGAACACCTCGAGTCCGGGCAGGCTCACCACGACAGATCTGTGCCTGCGATGGGCTGGTCTGTGTGACACAACCACAGCACATTTAACCATTTTCCCCTTCCTGTGGCAGAGAAGACTTCTGAAGTGCTCCTCATCAACATGTGAGGAAGCTAGCTTGAAAAAAATACCCATCAGAGGGCTACCAAATAATGTATTAAGCACAGCCAGTAATTTCAGCAGAYAGAAATCCCCCATGATCAACAGCACATACCTAACTAACTTCTACTTCTTGTTGAGGTAGAAGGGCTTACAGGTCTGTCTTGTCTCAAATGATAACAACTCAGAGAATTTAAATGCRGGAAATTCGGAATTCCTTCTAAGATTAGGCAAAAAAAGAGTGAAAGTTTCTAAATCTCTATTATAGTATTGACATCTAAAGGAGCAGTTAAATACCAYGATCATAGCTGATATGCAATTTCAAGAAAACTGATTTCAAGAAAAGACAGCGTATTAGCAATACATTTCAAACACTTTCTTTATAATTGCCTTTTGATGTTTTTTTTTCCCCTTTCTGGAATTTYCCTTTCTATCTACTTTCAGGCGTAGTGCCTGATAATCCAAATAATTCTGTATTTTCAATATGATATTGCCTAGCAGCCCTGCTGATTGGAGACAAATGGCTCTTTCTAAGTATTGCTGGTATGAATGGTAGGTATTACCCACAATGTCGATCCATCAAGTTAAGTGACCTACACACTCAGTATCCACAGATGTGTTGAAGGCACAGATGCATAAGGTTGCTTGCCCTCAAATACAGAAATTAATAGTGCATGTCAAAACCTTTGTGGGTCTTGCTAATAATTTGCACCAGTACTAATTAATGGTGTGAACCTACTCTTGCAAGGTAACGGGCATTACTGAGGTGTAACAATGTGTCAAATTCTCAAGTGTCASTAATTAAGTACCTATTGTTCGCAGGAAGGGAGGAAGTTGGGAGTGAAGACATCAGATATGTGTGTATCCATGCATATGTGTGTGTATATATATGTGTGTGTGTATGTATGCATATATATATATATGTATATATGTATATGTATGGGTACCTATATGCAGATATTTTGGATGCCATCTCTTATGTGTGTTACTCTTGGTCAGTGAAGTATAATTATTACTGCTTTCTTTCTAGGCAGAAACCTTGCTGTAATTATTTAGTCACTTGCCAATGCTTGATGTGAAGCTTTGAAAGCTTCACATTTTTTTCCCTTAAGTGCACGAATGGTTGGTCACCTGGCAGGTTGTTGGCTGGCAGATGGATTCTGATAAGGCTGATAGATAAATTTTGAGATGTGGAGTGTTTTGTTTGTGACTGGCTCAAACCTACTTGAAGTATACACCTGTTGGCAACTTGCTGGTTATAATAAATCCTTTATCTGACAAAAGAGTAAATGTTGGGAAGAACAAGAGATACAGCTCAGCTAATGAGATCTACTGACTTAATGAGATATTGTATGACATGGTCATATAAGCATTGTTTGGTGTGAAGCTATTTCTGTCTTAGGTTACCTAAGGCTTGCTCACCAGTTCTAGTGTTTTAACTTACCTGACTCATCTGTGTGCTCCACCTGAGGTCTTAAAGTGTACCTGGGCAATAAARTGAACATTGAATTACCAGTGAGAGAGGTGTTGTTAATAGCTGCTACTTCCTTCTTGACAGGGGAGGAAACAAATTTCATTTTGCTTCCTTTATGTAAATATTTGAACATCCTAACAAAAAAACATGGCCAAATCAAACTCCCTTTTAGTCGGAATCTTACTTTCTGAAAAATGTCTGTAAGAGCTTAATACAACTCAGTGCACAATTCTGTGGTATGTATCAACTTACCACAAGTACATGCACTAAGAACTTATAAAAATCATATATTCTTCTTATGGGATTAACAATCCCTTTGTCCAGAACAGCAGACTCCCAATCTGCTATGGTTGTTTCAGTCTTTTCTTTGGGAGACGGCAATTTTTCATGGACACAAGAAGGCAATGACAATGAGGAAGATTTAGTGCATCATGGTGCGTGGTGGACTTTTGCAAATATGGTGGAGTGAGCTGGTGTGTTCCTTTTGATTCCCTAGCTGAGCTGTGCCAGAGCTCATGAGACCTCCATCCTGAAGTGACAGTGCTTGTGAGGCAGATGCCATCCTTAGKCTCCTTAAAGTGGGAGAGGCGGAAATTCTGGCCAGAGCATGCCGGTCAAACTGGAAAGGTGCATGGTAGTTCCCAGTGTTCTCCTCTTTGGGAAGCTTCAACAAAAATGAAGATTCAGTGCAACTTCTTCTGTGGATGGAGTCACTTGGGGGTATGGTTACATCCATCCAAACTGGTATTTCCTGCATTTCACAGGGACTGAAGACTTCGTCTTTTGGGCTGCTGCTTCCAGACAAATCTCCATGTAGTTGAGGTTCTCTATTTACAAGTGCTACACTGACGTATGTTTCTTTGCCCAGGTCCRGAGAATAATCAGAACTTGGATGTTGCATTTTTTTTACTTGCAGCATAAATATTTATCACTGTGTGTACATAAAAACCCTATCAGAAAAGGGTCATAGAGACTTGTACAAATTTTTGTTTAATATGGGAACATATCAAAAGCAAATAAAACAAAATAATGTAGTTACGTGCACTATTATAGAAACAGCATGCAATTTGAATCCTTCTTAAAATCAGAGTTTCAGCCTCATGACCCTATTTCAGCAAGCTCTTTAAGCAGTTGCTTGCTCTGAGTGTGCAACCATGTCAATGTCGTTCAGCAGAACTACTTACATGGTAAAGACTAACTGTATAACTAAGAATTATGCTAATCTGGTGTTGCAGCCACCTAACTTCTTGCTGCCACTTCCCCATCAATAAATGAGATTGTGACAGTCTCCTGCACATGGGATACAAGCGAAACCACTAGCTCTTGGGAGTCCTACTGGTTGTTTAATGGTTTATGTGGACATAATAATTTCTTGCTGAAAGCTTAAGGAAGTCATTTAAGGTGAGTCTAACCACTGTRTATTTGTGTTTTCAGCAGGAATGTATTTTGTATTAAGCATTATGTCAAACCACTAATGAAAATGGTATATAAAAGTAACTTACCTGTTGATTGATTATATCTTACATTGTATGATTCAGGAAGATCTCTTTCTAAGGTACATTGATGACAAGTCTAAAACTGGACAGAGTGCAAGGTTTAATTATTATTAATTCAAAAATAAGCCTCTTTTGCTAACAGGAAACTTAAAGTTGTTCACGTTTCCTGGCTTTTATGGGCACTTTTATTTATTAGAGTATATTTATTCAAGCATGTACTGACTTTTTCTTAGGTTTGAGTTTTTTCATTGAGTATGAATTTGAATTTTGAGTAATCCCAAAATCCCATTATAGTGATTTATCAAGTGATTAGAAAAAATGTTTTATTCAAGGTTGCAAGTTTATAAAATTGCTTTTTTTAGTGCTTTACAGCCAGTAGAACAGAATCACTCATATGTTTACAGGAAGCAAATGCAGGGATAACTTTGTGATAGGATTAGCTTTTTGACAACTAGTAAATAGACACAGATATGTTACTATCTATTAATTCTTCTTTAATAAAATGCACTAAAGTGTATGCTCATTAAAATGGATCCACATTCTTCATATAATATGAATAATGATAATAAGAAATTATTAGTTTCCCACTTCTGAGCACAGATGTAATTGCATATTCTTGCTGTGCGATTTCCTAGCATTGACTTRTTGCCTTTTAAAGATTCTTATTCTGTGAAGTGTAATTGTATCTAAACTACATAATGAAATAAAAAGACTGATCATTGTTTGCTGAGGCATTCTCTTGACTTTTGTTATATAATGGCTTCTTCCACACGAAGAATTCTATAACTCATTATGGAGATTCCTAATATTCATACAAATACAAATTTAGTGTAAATATAGAGGATTAAAGACAAGTCTTTCCAGGAGGAAAAAAGAAATTTTCTTTTTGCTTATTTGTTTTAAGTAGAAGCTTAAGAAATTGCTCTCAAAACTCTCAGCAGCAAAATATTTTTAAAGAAAGTAGAGTGCAAGAGAAGTGTGGAAATAAGCTGCATATATGCACATAAAATTCTGTTGGTGATTAAATTTACCATATTAGCTTTACCAGCTTCCAGTGTGTCGTATCCTTTGCACATATAATTAAGCCAAATTTTCACTTACTTGCCTAAATATTAGGCACGGCAGTAGAGAGTGCTTTCTCTTTTATAGCTTTCTTACTGAATGCTGAAGTTTTTCTTCTTGTAGATTTGTTTCTAGGAGATGTGTTTATCAGCTCAGACGGAAGTGGCTTCAGGACCAATGCCMATTTACAAAGGTGACACAATCCACACATTTTATTAAATTTCATTCCTATTATAGTTCTTTTTCTACTTTTCACACTGATAAGTTTTGGCACATGAAATCTCAGCCAAATAAATAATAGGCTGCAAGAGCAAATGAAATGCCTCCACCCCTCAAATGGTTGAATTTATTGTTTGTCTTGATTCATCCAGCTGGATCTAACTGTGCACTGTTTATCCTACATGGAGGAGTAGCAGTGAWTTATCCCTGGGTTATGTTATTTACAACCAGATTTTAATTTTAGCAAGTGTGCTAACTATCTGAGTAATTCTGAACTCAGGCAGATTTTAGGGTATGGAGCTTTTCAGAACTCCTCCACTGTTTTGTTGTGTTGCAGAACTGATTAGAAACCATCTGATCTGGCTTAGTCATTCTTTGGTTGGGTAGCTTTAAAGTGAAACTTGAGAAGATAGGGTCAACTTTGTATATAACTTTTGATGAAGCACTAACCTTCAGAAATGTTTGAATCTATTGTGTGATTAATACACATTTTTAGTAGGCYGAGTGAACACCTGCAAATGCAGACAACCTTTGCAATGTGTTTTAAGACAGTTTGGTTTCCTGTAAAGAATTTATTCAAAACCTGGGCACAAGCCAAAATCTTGTTTCCCCAGAGTGGTAAAATAAGTGTCTTTTGTTGATTTCACTTAGCATTTCRTCAGGCTTTGTGGACTGAGGAGGATTAGGTATGTTCCAAAAGGAAGAAAGAAGAAAACAAATACKTTATTGTAAGACTGGGACAATATTTATTTTGGTACTCATCTAGTTCTGCTTGAAAGAATAAGGAGAGAGGCTAAAAAGAATGTGCTAACTGAAGAGTGTAAATAGTTAAGTAGTTAAGTATTAAACTATCTTAACTAAAAGAGTTTAAGTATGTTTACTTTAAATTAAGATTTATTAACATAAAGCTCTATTTTTCTCCTTTTGATGCTTCTTAAAGTGACGTTATGATCAGATAAATGGGACAGACTTCGTTACCTTGCTACCTGTTGAAATATGTAAATATCTAGAAATTTTAGGATGTCCTACTCCATAGAAAAAAAATGGATGGATAGCTGTTGGTGGGAACAGGGTGGTGAAGCTCTCCAAGAGCCTTCGGGGGAGGGAGACAAGGGCCAGCCACAGGGCGTCATCCCTCCCTGGTGTGAAGRTTGTCTCTGTGGTGGGGTGAGTTGAAACTTACGTGACCTGCTCTCAACAGTCTTTGTTCTCATGGACATTGCATAAGCAGGCTCTTTTGTCACCTAACTCAAGTATTCTGAAGCGTGCTTTTAACCTGTTGTTATGATGCTTCCTCTACCCCTTCTTCCTCCATCCAGATGTGAAGGTATCTAGGTGGCTTCCTGCAAGCATCTGTCCTCAAACTAGTACTGGCTCAGTTGGACCAAGTCTGACTGCTACTTGTCAGCTCATGGAAACCCGATCCTAGACACTAAACATAAGCCTGAGTTTAGAATGTGTAATTATTCAGATATTGTTTTTCTATTTCTTTTTCTGTTTTTTTTTTTTYCTGTTTGCCTATTTGTCATTTGGAAAATTGCAGGGATGGCTGGGCTAGAAAGACAACTGTTGATAGGTTTGGGATCACTATTTGGTAACTGGGAAATGTATAAACTGCCATTATTTTGGAAACAAATATTTCCAGTTGTGTACATATTAAGAGAAGGAAGTTAAAAGTCTATCCTGAGGTCTATCCGTACTCACCTATCAGGGTGAGTATGAGTTCCTCTCTGACATTTAGTACTGCAACTGGCTCAGCTGACTTTAGGTTTGGCCAGAGAGAAACTTTCAGGACATTTTTGAACAAACTAGTTTTTATTGAGACTCAAAAGTTTTTTGCTTCAGCTAGGACTTATCTTTGACGTGATCAGTATATTCACATTAATATAGCAGCAATTATGTGGTGACATTATTCTACTTTCTTCTCATTTGCTGGTTATAACCTTATCTATAAGTGGAAGCCTGTCTCTAGCCTCCTTTATCCAGAATTATATACACTCTTAAAGATTTAAGCAGTTCTCTGGTTTAACTGGGAAAGGGGATAGATTAATTGCAAATAAATTCCTAATCATCCTATTTTTGCCCGAAGTTTGCTTGCTCAGCCTGTGTTGCCTTTAGTCCTAATTGTAATAATCCACTTACCCAATCCAGCTAGGTCTATGTATGTGTATCTAATGGGCTCCTATCAACATCTCTTCTCAAGCCATACACACTTCCTTCCAAACCCAGTATTATCCCAGCTTCAGATATACACTCAGTCCCAGCCCAAACACTTGCCACAGCATTACCATAGCTGATAACAGCTCTGCAGATTTGCAGTGTACAAACTGGACTAAGTAATCCCCTCATCTTCTGCACTGTTGAAGAGACAGGCTGAGCGTGACTGAGCATGGTGGGAGGCCATGGGCAGCCAGATACAATAAAGATCAGCATGGGGAACTGCTGGACAAGCCAAGTAAAGCCTGTCCTGAGGTCAGATAGTCTGTATTTGGGCATCCTAATGAGGACTTAAAACCTCAGAATACACTTAAAAGTCTTACCCCTTGATCTTTCAGTGCAATTCCTCTAAGAGCATTTCTGTGGTGAGACAGTCAGCAAGCGTTGTCTCAGCATGGATACCTTCACAGGACTGGGTAGAGGCAGCCACACCAATTAAAAGAAACTGGGCAAAACATACTCGTTCTTGCTGGCCAGCTTGAGACATCAGTGATTCTGTTTTTCATGTACTTAGTCCTGCATAGCTGTAAGGGGCTCAGAGCACAGATGCTATTGACATCAGCTGCAGCTGTAAGTGCTCAGCTCTCATGGTCGTCAGATTTCAAGTCTCTAGTCAAGTACCCAGAAAATAAGGAACATGCATTTGGTGACCCCTTGCAAAAAGTTCAGTTTAAATGACTTAGCCAGAATCACAAAGAAAGTATGTAGTAGATGGAAGGATAAAATCTACTCCTTTAGGGAAATATGAGGACTCTTTTTTTTTTCTCTCCCTATGAATGTCTCAGGTACCTTGGTTTTCACAGCAAATGAACATCACTCATCCTAGGATATCAGTCTCTCACTCTTCTCAGTACTGATTCATTCCCAGAGCTAGGGCAGCCTGTACTCTGAGGAGGGCTGCATGTGTGACCAAGATCTACTGTCATGCCAGACCTGGCTGAAAAGGGAGTGGAGGGAATGCAGATTTGCAGCCATCTCTCCATCATCTGACCTGGATCCTTCTTCTCCTTCTCCAAAGACACCAAGTAAGAGGCCAGAGAGCTCCTTCCTTGGGGGGGGAACCCTTCCTCAGTTCTGGCTGCTTAGCTTTGCATTGAAAGATATATCTTTTTAGAGCCTACAGCCTCCTTTTTTCATCCCTAGTCAAATAAAAAATAAGGAGACTTTGAATTAGAGAGGGGGCCTCATGTGTCTGCTCACGACCAAAGGAAGTGTGGACATAATTACCAGGTGACACTTTTTTGCCATTTTTCAAAGGCTTTGCTTTAGACAGATTTAGGCAGAATTTTATGGGACTAGTATCAGTAATCCAAGAAATAGTTTTCTCTTTGGCAGTAAAATTTTGCAAGTGACTGATGCAAAATGAGAATTTCATCTTATAAAAGAAAAAACTACTCTCATTTTATTATTATGGCATACATAGGGCATTTTTTCTCTTGACTTGCCCTCAGAAACACAGAACATTTTGCCTGAGAAATTCCAAAAACTTCAGCTAATGGCAGACATCCACTTTGTGAAACGTCTGCCAAATGATTAAAATCAGGGAAAGCAAATGGAAACTTAATCATAACAAGAACAAGTGTTGGACAGACTTAACACTAGAGAGCACTGGCAGTTTTCCATTAAAAATCTGAGATTTTTAAAAATCAATAAACAGTAATACTTTTACACAAGTTAGCAAAAAACACAATTCATTCTCTCACTCGTACACAATTGTTTCTGTGAAGAGCATTTGTTCTTGAAATTCCTCTGGAGCAAATGCAAACATGACTCACAGGAGAAAAATAAAACAAAGCCAAAAATCAAAAAGCACTGCTCAGAGAAACACTTTTTAAAATGCCATGGATAGCAGAGGTCTTTTTTATTCTTCAGAATCCACTTCTATGGAACACAAGTGGCCCTTTTCCTGCATATCCAAAACTGAAGGGTGAAACATCTCGTTCTGTTTAAACATCAACAACATGTATAATGTAACTGGAAGCCAAAGGGATAAAAGGCAAGGTGAGGGAAAAAAATCCTCAGGAACTACCTATGAAATTAATTAAAAATTAGTCCTAATGATCTTCACAATCACCTAATGATGATTCTCCTAATGATCTTCACAATCATCTTTTTCACAGCCTAATATTTATTGTATAGGCAACGGACTACTACTGAATCAGAAGATCTCACTCTCCCCATCATGAAAAGCACTGAATAAGGTCATAAGGGAGTTGGATATTTATTGTTATTTATTTTTAGGGGATAAGTCACAGGATACATTTGTAGATGCAAATCTAATTTTTCCATTACTTAGCTTTTATTTTAGCATTATGATTTCTTATTCTTTTCATTTTTTTTCTGGCCAGTTCTCTACGGCAAAACATAAAGAAACAAGTATGATTAGGAAAAAGTTTTGAAAAATAAAAACAAACACAACACATTGTTGAACTGTGGCATTGGTTTATTCAGAGAGCTATGTTTTGTATTCCTGCCAAAACAAGACATGCTATAGGGAATGACATCTGTTTCTATTTATTTGCTTTTCATGGGCTTCCCAAATAATAATCATGGTAAAGAAATAACAGGATTCCTGTCAAATATCTCCAGATATTTTCCTTCAATATATGTTCATTAGAAGAAGCTAATGTGCTGCACAGAGGAAACTAGTTTAGAACACAAAATATAATGCATAAATTTATAAATTAATATCTACTCTCATGAAGTTCATCCAAATTTCAAAATCTGAGTTCTGTGAGATCATAAATCTTATAGCAATTATTCAAATTTAATAAACTAAGTTTATTGTACACACGGAGTATATATTAGAATAATAGAAGGACAGGTTAGAGGAAGCTTTTGCTGCAGCTTCTTACCTGTTTTCCAGATGTTGCTCCTAGTATTAGGTAAATAAGATACCTTAACTCATCCTCTTCACAAACTCTGATTTCCTCGTACTTATCAATCCACCCTTTTTCTATACAGAAGATGGGCCCCTTTTTTTAATGGTGATTTCTGAAATATTAAGGTACAATATCTTAGCAAATAAATATGTATAAAATGTGGTCTTATTGTGGAAGTTTAAGATATGGTAGCCACACAAACCAGTGCTGATCCTCGTACTTGTGTAAGAGAGGGTGTTCAGATGAAGTAGCCGGTGGAGTTCACTGAAATCTCTGGAACTAATTTGAGGCATTCTGACTGAAATTTTGTCCTATACTCTTTACTTGACCAAACCAAATGCAGTGTTACATAAGTACAATAAAGCAGGTCATCTGCAAAATTGGGAACCATCACTTTGACTTTTGAACRAAATTAATGTTGTGGACAACACGTGTTTTCTAGTGTAGAAAGCAAAATTCATTGTTTCTGATGGCCCTCATGAGGATGAGAGAAAAATCATCTCTACTGTGAATGACCAGTTTTATACCCAGTTGGATGGCCTGTTTCCTTTAGCGTTAGCTTAAGAAGAAAAGATAACGGAGGAAAATAGGGATGGTATTTATTATAATGAACTTAGARGTAAAGATAAAACAGTTTACTATGTCTTTTTACCATGAAAGCTTTCTTACCGTCCTCTCTGTAGCTACCTCAAAACACCTGTGAAGATACAATGCAAGTGATGTCTGATGTCATTTTTGGTACCAGTATTCTGCAAACTATTAGATTCCTAGTGATGTATTTTGCCACATAATATAAATAGAGTGATTTCTCCTGGAGAGCAAACTCAGAAGTGCTACTGAGTCATTGAGAGCAGCACAAAAGTAAATGGCAATTTCTCTAGGTCTGGCCCTTACACACCTGTTTTACTCAATTTTGTGCTTTAGATATAAAGAAACAGCTAATGGTCACCACTGCAGTGGAAAAATCCAGAGCTTCATCATCTCAACAGCATAATCATGCACATTTCACTATTTGAAATCTGGTGTTACCATACTAGAGTAATGTATRGATGCGTCTACAAACTGCTATGAATAGGAGTTTCTATGGATTTGATGTCAGCTATTCTGGTAATCAACACATCTAAATGATTTATATATCATTGTTAGCAATAAGGCATGGAATTTTAGCTGTGTTGATTAAACCAGAGCTTCACCCGCCCCCTCACACACATGGTATTCTAAAAGAAGAATGAATATAGTCACAAATTAAAAATTAATATAGTTACAATTTTATTCTCTTCATTCTCTTCACTTACAGGAAGAATGAAAAAATTTAGAGCCCAGAAYATCATTTCCTAAATGAGAATACAGCAGCATAATTGTGTTGAGTGTTTTTGCTTTTACTCTGTTTTTTTCTTTCATTCAAAAGTTGTTGACAGTTGCAAAAATTATTCCACAATCCTTAGTAAAGGTTAGAGTTTACTGGATGGACTGAGGTTGAKAAATGACCTACTTGGTGAAAATTTTCAGAGAGATCAGCAGAAAAATGATAGATCTGAATGAGTATATTCCCTGGTGGAAAATAACGCTGAAGTTAACAGACTGCACAAAGAATAATAAGTACAATCGGTAAGTTGGTCAGCTACAAAAATGATAAATTAAACTTACTGATAACATGGGGTATCAATATTTACTTTTTTAATATAATATGGAAAATACTATTTTGCATAAAATGTCTCTAGATAATATCTGCAATTATGAGAAAAAAATATTTCATGCTGGAGGTCTGTATATCTCTCATGCAATGAGAAAAATGTATTCATAGTAATTTGTGAAGTGCCAGGGTTGCTGTGTGTTAACTTTTGTCACGGAAAGGATTAGAATTCATTTTAAAATTTGAAATATTTCAATAAAATAACAGCATAATTACTGAATTCTTAATTTTGACTGTTGATCAGTGCACTCTCTTGATATCTTTACATGAAAAAAGTGCTTTATTATTCCTATTGCAAAACATTTGAAATAATTGTTTTAGTGACATTAGTAGGGGTTTTGACATTAAAATCAGTGAGTTCTGAGACTTTACAYTGGCAGTAATGTGCAAAATAACTTCAAAATGTTCTGGAGGATCGTGCTCACTGGTGCTATCTGATAAATAGGTTCTCTTCCAGGCCACTGTCAGTCATTGCGTTGGAAAACTGCCTTTACATTGAATTTGGGGCCAGGGAGAGATTTCTGGCATCTTCTGTTTTGCYGAAGATGTGGCATCACACAAGGTCTGGATTTGTGGGGTCTGAAAATGTCTAAACTTTGTGCTTCATTGTAGTAGGRGAGTGACCCCAGCTATGCAGATCTGCCAGGCTGGATGCTTCCCAGCCTCTCTCTCTCCTGGTGTATAAATCATATCAGCCACTGGAATATGTTATGGCAGTGTCTTCAGACTCTTCAGTCCTTTGGCTTTCAGCTATATAATATTTATATCATACTTTGCTCTTTCAGACTGTTAGCTCTTAACACATAAGGTGAACCAATAAAAAAAAATGGCAAAGGAAATGATTTGTCTCTTTTTAGGACYGAAATTTGGAATTCTGAGAAATGTCTCCTAGCACTCTGAATTTTCAGAACATCTGTTAGTCATTAAAAATCATGCGATATATGAGCACTATTTTCACAGAATATTTATGCTTTGCTTAACAAACTACCTTGTTAAACTATTGTTTCTGCATTCGTCTGTGTTTCTGTATTAAGAAGATCCATTCAGTTTAGAAAACTGATGGAAAATCTCACGAAAACCAATCATTTTTGAAGATATATATCTCTGTGAAAGTTAAAATAGCCTAAAGGAATTCTTGTGAAATTTCCCTTCCAAGGAAACTCCTTTTCTGCAGAAAATAAGAAGTACTTCAGTTGGAGAAGGTATCAAGAAAAGAGACTTTGGTAACTTAACCAATACTATTCTGAAATCAACTTTTTGCTTTCTGTATATATTGTCTAAATGGGACTTGAAGTTATTTCCTACAGTAGACTCCTTAGTTATCTAATAGTGTCTGAAAGCAGTTTGAAACACACTTGAGTTCTAGCTCATCTCATGAATATCTTTTCCAGTAGGAGATGATGCACTCTGCAGCATGCCAACATCATTTCCATTGCTGTAAAAGAAAGAGTATTTTAAAGATGCCAGAAATAATCAGATAACCTCATAACATAAAGAATAATATAGGCTATAGCTTATTATTAAAATGCMCTACCTACTGGTAAAAGCATATATTACATTATCCAATTACCCACTGTGTTAAACATATTGCGTTTATTTAAAATTGATGACATTGTGCTTGAAATACACTGAATTCAGGGGAAAGGTGCTTTTAATGGAGACAGAATTTTGTTCTTAATATTAAGCTCTATTTATTTAGGATTCAACTCAGAGGGACAGAAACAACCACTCTCCTAGAGCACTCGTAGGACCTGCAAGACACAGTGTAGTTAGGAATTTGGATTGCAGTCCACTTGGTTAGAATTTGCTTGAGTCTGCACTGGACTTTCTTCCTGCAATCTGGATAAGTCTCTTTCTTCATATTGCACTGCTCTTTTCCATCAAAAAAGAAATCTTACTGATCTGCCTTTGAAGAGTTTGCAAGAAGCTATCATTAACATGGAAGCTTCTTGAATAAAATAATGCATTTTCTTGCATTGCAAAATACTTTTGTGTGGGAAATGATGGAAAAAAAATGTCCAGATGCATTTTAAAATTCAGAATCATAGAATAATTTAGGCTGAGACATTTGAAAGTCATCTGGTCCATTCCCTTGCTAAATGCTTATAAATGAACCAGTATTGGCTTAAATTAAGGAATATTGTATATCCCGTTAYCATTCTGCCTTGTGACACAGACAATCCAACTGTTCCTAATATACTCACAATTTTTATGAACCTCTCAAAGTGCCTGTTTGTAGATATATTATGTGCAGTGGTGAATAGAGGAGAAATATGTAAGACTGAAAAAAATTCATAGAATAACCACACAATGGAACAAAAGCAAGAGAGAGAGAGAGACAAAGGAAGAACAGATTCTTCTTCTCTTTTGATGGAGAAAACAGAAAGAGACAGCCACTCCTTACTTTGCAAAAGGTATTTAAAGTATGTTGATCAATATAATCATGTTTTAAAATAAAAGATGTTAAGAAGTAATATGGAGATAATTTGTTTGAAACTTTCATTTAAAAAGGGTACGATGGTAACGCGTATCTTTCACTGTTTTAGGACAGGATTTTACCTTTCCAATTAAAAGTCTTTTCCTTTTGATCTCCCCTATATTTTGGACTTTAAGCCTTTTMTTTTTTTTCCATTTCATTTGAATTGATAGGTAGTTAGAGCAATGGACTTACAAAGCAGGGGGATGATTAACCCAATAGTGAAATGATCACAAGAGTCTCCAGGCTGCAGAATGTAGATATCTCATTATGCATGAAAGTGTAGATTTGTAAGTGGTCTAAAAATGTCATTTAGTGAAATCCAAGAACTTCAGTATAAGATTTTTCTTTGTGCATATTGATAGATACATATTGTAATGGTTAAGGAATGGACAGAAAAAGGTTATTACCATTTTAATAAGAGAGTTATTTTCAGTAATCAAASTGCATTCAGTGGTACTAATTAGCTTTGTCACTGAGTATCTTTTTCAAGTTTTGAGTCACTTTTTCYATTGACTGTATTTGTTAGGACTTGCAAGCAATGCCTTGGAACGTCCCTCTCTCTCCACTGATTACAGAGGGACTGAGATTGCTTGGGCARTCAGGACTAAGCCCATTATTATGTCCCACAGTTGAAAAGAAAAAGCTATCTAAATCATGTAGTCAGACTGTGGACAATGCTTATTTAACAAAATACATCCCTTTTGTATACTTCTTACTCCTTCGTGATACCTTTTGTGATAATCCTTGTGATACCTTTTTGATGCGTTTCYCTTGAATGGGTGATCCTGTGCTTTAAGATTACTTGATCACCAGTTAGCTCTATTTGTATTGTCAGGGAAAGAAAGTTATCATGTTTTACCTTAAACTAAGCCTTYATAGCATGACCACAGCTAATTCTTATTCCTAGCCTGAAAGGAGAGGAACATGTATTCTCATGCGAGAAAATTGATGTCTAGAGGTCATCCAATGGCCAAGAATGAAGACCGAGGTGTGTTYAGTCCCCAGATTATCAAAGGACAAAAGAAAAACATCTTCCCTCTGCTCAGCTCTATCATAGCCTATAGCCTACTGACCGGACACTTCCATAGGAAGAAGATTCATTCCAGAATAATGTTTGGTTCGTGTGTGCCTTGCGCTCTGTTGCTGTCCATTCTCTCACCTCTCAAAATGTTCTGCTTTGAGTGAATTTTATACAACATCCCATGCCGACACTTTGGTTTTCATGAGTCAGTCTGTTCTGGTATGAAATAGTTTCACTTGAAAAATCTCCCGGTAAGGCCTTAGGGTTAGTCCTGTTCATCTCACTTTTCTATCAAACTCTGTGAGTGACAAAATTTCACTACAGCACTGAAGGCTCCTCAGCTGTAGTCCGCAGAAACCATTGGTTCTTGTAATAGTTTCAGTACTTTGTACCTTCAATGAAGAAGCTATATAGATACGAATATATATATATATATGAAGAAGCTATATGCATAGTAATTTGGCAATAGAAGTTGGGTAGGATTAATTGCTATATCAGTTTTGGAATCTCTTCAAATCCAGCAGCCTCTGAGATGGTTTTCTTTTTGGGGCTGTAAGGATYACAGGAAATAGACTCAGAGAGTCACTCAGGGTGGGAGGGATCTCAGAAGGTCTCTAGTGCAACCTCTCAGTTAAAGCAAGCCAGTTGTGAGGTCAGGTAAGGCTGTTATTGGCTTCATCCAGTCAAGTTTTGAAACTTTCAAGGATGGAAACTTCAGGTTCCTTGAATGAATATACCATGACGAACATTAGGAGATTAATAAGCATTTTTCTGCCCAATTCCACTAACTACTTGTAAAATCATGCAAAATAGGATGTCATTAAAAAAAAAAAAAAAAAAAGGGGGTAACAGCCTTGACATATTTGAGTATCCTTTTTGAAAATCTTTTGGGGGCAGTAAAATCAGTGCAGTCTTTTACCTTTGCACCTTCCCTCATGTATTTGCCATGTCCTTAGGAGATGGTCCCTACTCCCATTTACACCTATTTAGTTACTGGGCATTTTATACATCAGGAAAACCACAATAGCMAATAAGGATAATTTGCCTTGGACCATTAATTCTGTGATACCAGAGAGAAGCATTGCTCAGTAGGTTGTAAAACATGCACATATAAATAAAGGGTCTTGCTTTTCACCTTGAATCACTGGTGCATTTATCCCTGAGGCATTTAGTGATATGCCAGATAAAACCCAGGATTAATCTATGAGTCAACATAAGAAAAGTAGATCAAACCAGCAAGAGAATTGTATGCTTATATATATATATTTAATTAAGGCCACTCTTACTCCTTGCTTTTAGTATCAATGCCCCACTCCAGTTTTCTGTGAAAAGGCAATTTCCTTTGAAAAGATTCAGAAACATTAGCTCAGCTCATTCTGAAATATTCAGAAACATTAGCTCAGAACATCAACTGTTCAGAAACTGGGCACATCAGCCCAGTGGTACAGGGTAGAGTACATCTTTTACAATGAAAAGGGTGTATTATTTTTTATTCAGAAACATTAGCTCAGAACATCAACTGTTCAGAAACTGGGCACATCAGCCCAGTGGTACAGGGTAGAGTACATCTTTTACAATGAAAAGGGTGTATTATTTTTTAAGCATAACAAAACCTAAAAGCTAAATCATAGGGTTGGCATAGGAATAGCACTCTGAGGACAGCAAGGCACTATTTTTGCGAGGGAAGTCAGGTTTTAATTGACTGAAATATGAGCATTTGGAAAGAATGGCCCTAGTAAAGAAAAAAGAGAAGAAGATAAAAAAGAATTGCTCTTCTGAAAGGTGGACTCTGTGCATACACAACAGAAGTAAAGTCTGAACCCTGTAACAATTACRAAGTACATAGGATAGAATTTTAAAAAATATTTACAGGAATCCAGGTTGTGATGAAAGGTAGTATTTAGAAATCATTTCTATATTACTTTAAAGGCAGATTGCTTCCAGGGAAGTGGGTTAAAATGATAGCATTGGACTAGTGTCTAGTCAAACACCAATGACTTTTGCACGGTCTCTCTGTAATTAATTTCTAAATAGCATAGCTTAGAAGTAGTGGGGATCAGGCTTTTGAAATATTATCCTCAAGAGGAAAAGACAAAAAAAAGCAAGTCCATGGGAATCAAATGCAAAATTTGACATTAACTCAACAGTACATTTACAGAGTTAACCACTAAAAGTCAGCAAATGCCAGAGTTCAGTTTAGCTGTATAATTGTGCTGCTGCCACTGCTATGTGTGCATTATCTTGCCCTCTGACTACATGGTTGTGTGAAATATCTGAGAGAGAGGCTGTGAGATATAAGGGCCACACACAAGTATAAACCTGAGTAGGTATTCAGTATTYATCATGTGTGTGTCAGTAATAGGTGGCCAATTTGTGGCTGTGAAATACACAGAGGAATTTAGAGATATAGTCATCATTTAAATCATGACTAAGAGGAATCAAAAGCCTGTAAAATAAAAAGCAAAGTTCTGCCACCTCAAGTTCTCTGAAGATCTCTGGTAGGGACTTAGTAAATCTTGAATATAGCTTTAATACCATCAAGAAGTATTAAAAGAGTCTCTGGAGCCTGCAAGCTAATGCTTGGCTTTTCTTAAAAAAATCAAATTCAGAAATGATCATGACATGTAACCATGAGATTCGGCCTCCAGCAGAGACCAGTAGTTGAGGTTCAGGGATGATCTCCAGCTGACACCGCATGGGAGATTTACAGACAATGTTAAACTGCGGCACTGGAGTCTGTGACTTGCAGCAGTCACTGCCACATTGTGCTGTACCAATTTACTGGTGTCACATTTGATTTTGGCAGGCTGCAAAATGTCTATGCAGCAAAATCAAACACCTTTCCCTGTTCTCTGACAAGACCTCCCAATATTTCAGCTGCAAAGCTCAGATGACAAACTGTAGCAAAATCATTATGTGTGTCTATGTGGAAGGAGTCCAAAAGGAGAGACAGTATCTCCTGGAAGAACAATGAAAATGAGCTCAGCAATATGGAAAGGGGAGAGGGAAAAAGATAATGGTTTCCAAGTCAAAAGGGACAGATCTCCTCTCCCAACTAATGTTCACCACTTTACAAGCAAAGTGCCCAGTATGTCCTCATTTCTATACATAGATCCTGAGTTTGGGGGCTAAAGACAAAACTCTCCTTCACTTGCTGCCTTGCACTGCTGCCTGAAAAATAAGAAGAAAGCAAAACAGCTGCTATATTTTATATAATCAATAGTGACAGTCTCCTGGTGTGTGATGTGATGTCTAGATATGTTTTCTGCATATACAGCCTGTAAATTCTTCTTGTTTGTTAGCACCTTACCTAGTGTGCCCTTTCTATTGCTCCTATTCTGCTCAGGTCACGGTGGAAGGGATTTTAAGAGCGTTAGGGATGTTTCTGATGGAGAGGATTCAGTGTATAGAGCAACATTTTTCCAGGGCTGTGTGAAGAAATACCACCACCCTTCTCTTCCTCTGATGTGATAGTTCTCTGCAAACATCAAAAAAAAAAAAAAAAAAACAACAACAACAAAAAAACCCTGCAGTACTTACTCCTGTACCCTGTCCCTGCTCATCAGACACCTTGTCAAACTCAGTACATCATTCTCTGTATAATGTACCATAGGCAATTTTTCATTCATGTAATTGGCTTCAGATCAAGTTAATGTGAATGAATTTCTGAGTAAAGCTTCCAAAATCATTGTAGAAATACTTTACTGAAATTTAGATAAAGAGTTTTCCTGCTACAACTGTCCCTGCTATCTATGGGATGGCTGTGGCAAGGTCATAGAATCACAGAATCATTAAGGTTGGAAAGGATCTTTAGAGATCATCTAGTTCAACCCTTTGCACAYGCAGGGTCACCTAGAGCATGTGGCACAGGATTGTGGTCACTAGATTATATAAACAGTTTGCATGCATATGATGATATTCCAGGTGCTCAGAGCAGACTTGGATGTGCAAAAAATCATTTGACTTATGTGAAGGAAAATAGGTATTTATCTGATTCAATGGAAAAAATATAAAGCATATTTGGAGTATTTTCTTGAATTACAGGAGTGTTGGATCATTTGTTTTCAGTTTACTTCCTTTCATCCTTTAACATCAACACACAGGACTTTTACAATCCAAGAAGGTTGGCTTTGATCACAATTATTGGGAGGGCTAGTTGTATTCCCACCATCTTGCTAGACAGACAGATCTTACATGAAGTCTTCATCTCTGTGTTTAAGAGGGGACACATCAGGCCTGGGTAACAGATGTTTGGATGGGGGAAAATTCTGGCAGTTGCTAATTAACCATAATAGAATCTGGACAGGAACAGGCATTCTGGTTACAATAGCAATAATATTATGCTGATCCTTTCCCTCTTTCCCTGTCTCACTCCCTTGGGGCTGTTGCCAGATTCCTCAGAGATATCAAACCATTGGCCACAGCAGCTAGAAATATGGTTTAAGCAGCTGCCACCCTGCATCCTGCTGATGGCTTTGCTCCCCTTTATCCTCTGTCCCAGATGAGAGGCTCATTTTCCAGCTGTAGCTTTGCTTGCATGGTTCCTCTCCTTGAAAGGGAATTTCCTTCCTGTGCAAGATCTTAATTGGCATTATGGAAGGAAAAAAAAAACAGCCCCTGTCCCCCCAAATGAAATATATTTATTATATCTTATTTGTTGATATTTGCTTATTGCTAAACACTGGCAGCTGAGCAGCCATTGTGCACGACAGTGTGGATAAGTCCACCCCGCACAATGGGTGGCTCAGTGGGCACACATTTTCTCTTGTGTTTTCTTTAGCGCTGGCAGCATAAAATAAAATYGAGCCATTTCACCCACAATCCCTGAGGAAGGAACTAAAAATTTAACAAAGAAATCCTTTAGGCTCATGGAAGTAAAAGCAGCTGAACTTACAATAAAAGGAAAATCTTCTAAGCAACTGGTTATTGCTTGCAGAAGTAGGAGACATATTAGCCTGCTAAATGCCACAAAAGGCTGTCATCAAGCAAGTCTGAGTCAAAGGCAACCAAAGGCATAGTTAAAACGATGACTTATCCAACCACACTCTTTTAGGATCAGCAGAAGAAGCATATAACTGAACACCTTCAAGGCTGTGATTCCAGGTCATATAATACCACTAGGATTTTGAGGTATTATAAATGGGTGTTTTGTCTGTAGGCATGTAAATATTTTTCCCTGCACTGTGGAAGAAAGGAGAGTCTTCCCTCTTAAGCTACTATTTTGTTCCCCCTGGAAATATATTCCTTGTCCTGTCAGAGGAATGGCTGGTGTTTAGATGTACACGAACAACAGACAACACTGYAGCAGAAGATACTTAGCCTCTTACTTAGCAGATACTTAGCAGAAGACACCAAAGCCTCCATGGTAATTCATGCCTATTTATAAATATACATACATTCATTTAGTTATTATTTTTTTACTTTACTTTTTCACTGCTGTGGAAGCATTTTAATCAATCCTCAAGCTAATGCCTTTAGGACAGACTTCGCAGTGATTCAAATCAGTGAACCCTTGAATGGCAGCACTGTGTGTCCACTAGGTACCGTAAACAAGACCATTTTTATGACTTGGGGTTAGCAATGGTCACAAATACGTGAAAAAGGTCTTAGTCATCCATACAAAATTAGCAGCTAGTTCCTCCATTTATCATAGTGCACAAAGCCATGGAACTTCTGTTCTTTTGTTCCGGGTCTAATCGTGTCATAGGCTGGAAGCACTGCTTTCCAGAAGATGGCACTTGATTAGCTTCCCATTGTCATTTTGTATTGCTCCTATRAACAGTTTGATGGAAGTGGAATTAGTTGAACCACTTCTCACTAATCGAGATTGCCATCCCAAGATACTTTCTGATTTCTGTATGCTTGTCAGATGATCATGTTATCTACTGTACTGAAGACCTGCACAGCGCCAGTGGGACAGGCACCTCAAAAGGACGGATCTTTAACCACCTGGCATTATGCTTAGTGATAAAACTGGTGTTAACTTCATGTTTTCAACAAATTCAAAGACGCCTTAAAGGAGATGCTGTAATTGTGAGTTTCGACCCAGTGCTTTCCAGTCTCTTTCAGTTTGGGGATTTATATTTTTTTTGCCAACGGAGATGCAGAGCCCTTTGAGAAYGTCACATAAATAACTAGTTACACAGGATGTACAAACATGCTCATATTTAAAAACCTTGTTGTACAGTCACCTCAGAAATAATCCACAGGACCTTGCAAGTTGAAAACAGCTGATTTAAAGCATAAATGAGAGTGTTCATTGAGCCACCACAGCAGGAACTACTGCTAATGATAGACAGAGAGCAAGACCACCACAAGCAGCATCTTTAACAGGTCCTTGATTAACTACCCTCTTCAATCATCATTCTGCAAGGTCAGATGTCTGCTGTGAAAGAACTTGCCATCTCTTGGCTTTGCATGCACCTGCTCATGTTGCTATGCAGTGATCACGTTGCGGGAAGAGCTGCGTCTCTGTGGAACCGCAGAGAGAGGTTTTCTTTAAGAAATGATTTCAAGAGTTGTTAAAGTGCAAGGATGGACCAATTCTATGATCATGTAAGATTTATGTGGGTGGGTGAGCTTTCTTCAGCATATGGATTCACTCCAGGCTGCAAGAAGCTACAAAGCTGGAGAAAATTTTCATTACTTGGATGTAGCAATGTGTGAAACTGTTGTTTGCAATTTGAAAAATAGCCCAAGAGTAGGATAAAATCTCCTTTTTCACGATGTAACTGTAAAAAGAACTGCACAAAGAAGCAAATCATAAATAGTTTTTAATTTTCCCCAAGAAAATTGCCTTTTTGCCATATACTTGCCTTTTTTTTCARCTTTTACCAGGCAAATAGCTATTAACCATTTGTGGACATTTATCACTTGGAAAGAATTTAGTATGAAAATTAAGAATTTCCCTCTTTTTGTAAGCTCATAAAACAGCATTTTGATGTTATATATGTATTCATAGAGATCTTGCTGAATGTTTTTCTCTTGTTTGTTTACTGAGCAGCTTTTTTTWWAATTTTTTTTGGTTTGTTTGTTTAAAAATCTGTAAAATATTGAGCTATTCATATTTTTTACTCAACACAAGGTGGCAGTAAGATATTGGCCAGTGACATGCAACCACTTGATGTTTTTCCTGCTGTTTACTCATCCTTCAGACAATAAAAGCCTTGCTGACGAAGGAGCATTGAAAGCAAAACAGTTTGTAATAAGAACAGCTTAGACACAGATAAACAACAAAAAAAATATGATTATGATCCTAAACAATTTGTTACACTATAACAATTTCTGTGATATAATCACCAAATGTGTTCTTTTTTTTTTCCTGCTGTTATCTTTTCATTTAGATTTTCACATTCAATCAGACTGCTCAGGACAATAATTACGTGGAAATTTATTATGTTTTAAAACATTATTTTAATATAGCAAAATTCCCAATATTCCTTTAGGTTCTGCATTTTGGAAAGGATAGAGCTTTGTACCTTAGTTCTCTGTTGTCTGGAAAACACCTCCATGTCACCATGCTGAAYAGTAACTGCAGTGATAAACTCCCTTTGAAATGCAAGGAGAAGGAGGAAAGAAATACTATACCCCCACAGAATTTCACTGGCAATTTTGAGAGGCTTTTTTTCTTGCTCTCTCATCTCTTGGTGAAGACACAGATCATATAGTGTGCATATCACCAATGTAGATTCACCAATTCTGAGTGCATATCACCAATGATGTTGAAATGTATATGCTGCTATTATTCTTACTATTACTATAGCAGTTTTAAAGTAAAATCAAAGCATTTCTGGTCTACTGAACATGATAATAGGATTAAAATTCCTCCCTATGAGACAGTTTGTTCAGTATCCAATTCTCAAATTAGGCCTGTGGTATTTTAGGGTGGTAATACCATCACCCAGGAATACCAAGAAGCATTTGTGCATCACGTTTTTGGCCTGCTGTTCACCTGAACCATAGTTTCAACAGAATGACTCTAACATCTACACACAGTCACATACTTGTTGAGTGCCAGACAAAAACAACAGATGCTTCAGAGAAGATGATTTAATAGAAGCTTTGCCTCCTTGATTCAGAGGTTACACACATGTGGTTTATTTTCCAAGAACTGGTTGGCAGAGATCATGTTATTTTGTTTTCCATGGGAATGATTTACTTGTAACTGCTACAGTGCTATGCCATTACCAATAGTGTGAACTCCTATACATGTGAATCATATCTAGAACTTGGAATAAGCATCCCTTTGGATCTTTGAAAATAAATATAGTAATTTTCTATAGTTGAAAAGATATAGTAGTTCTCTATTGCTAAAAGTGTGGTAGACAACAAAGAAGATCTATTACTTCCCTTTCTGCCCTTTTTTTGTAGGTTTATCCTGCATACTTGCTGCTTGGAGAAGAATTACGGGTTTTGGCACTATAAATGGCACAATTTTCATAACAGTAAATTCCTAGCTATATGACCTCAATTTCTTACTCTAGGATTTTGTCGTGAAGAACAGACTTTGAGAGCATCTTTAACTAGAATTGGCAGTATTCTCAAAATATAGTTCATGAGGGTAGAGTCTGGAGTAAGAAAATGACATACTGTAAAACTCATCGCCTTGACTGACTATACATGAGTATAGAGCCTAGAGTAATAATACAATTATGAATTGGAAAGACTCTTCTGGGAATACTGCTAGGATTTAGGTATTGTCCAAAGACTCTTTACAAATGTTTTGTGTCAGTTTCATGACTTTGAGCATATCATAGAGGGTTTAAGTATTATTTTTAGAACATGAGGAGCCAAGCTGACAAATTAGATGACATGTTTTTCTAGAAATATAGATAATAAATGCTTTGCTTCTTTGCCAATATGTAGTATTTGTTAAGAGAGAACATTTTTGCTTGGTATATTCCTGCCATTCTATTAGGTGGAAATCTTCCACAAAATTGGGACCACAATTATAAAATACAAAGGATTCCTCTTATACAAAGGAATCTTTCTGAAAAGCTCCAGTAAATTGTAGGTTTCCCTTTTTAGAAGAGTTTTCACAGCTAGCAGTCCTGTGGAGTTTTCCATTATCGTTAATCACGTGCTAGAGACCATGCAATCAATTAAAGCTGGTAAACCTGAAACCAAATTAAGATTTTGTCACATTCATATTAGTCTTGGAATGGATGAAACGCTAGTGAAGAGATTTGTTCCACTGGCTACCCGAGAGAAAGGCATGGAAAAAAATATCTACATGCTCCAAGACAGAAATCTGAGGTCAAACAGCTTTCATGGGAGATAAATGGCACATTTGGGATTATTTGGCCAAATGTGGGTTACAAAATCTCTCCTGGGAGTGTATCATGGCCAACTGCTGTACTAGCTTTCCACTTTTACATCTGTTTGTGGGTGTGGATAGTACTTAGAAGTGTTCCCTTTTCTACTTTGTACTTTATTTATTTATTTATTTATTTACAGGAAAACACAGATGAAATGGCAGTCTAAATTCTATCTCTATGGGCATGCCATGGTGCTTAGAGATGTGATAAATTCTTTCACCTATGTGTTGTGTAGTTTATTTTTCTTCAAACCTCTCCACACAGTGGATCGTTCTCTAACATGAATGGTGTTTTGAATAGAGATGAGAAATGGCATAATCTCCACTAAGAGGCAGGAGAACTTAAGGTTTAAAGACACTGAGAAATTTTAGAACAAGTTAATCTGCCTACACAAAAAGGTCAGTCTATCAGTTCTGAGGCATTTCTTGCATTCTGCTTCCTAATACATCCCCCCGTTCCCCTTTTTATACAAACTCATGATTTTCTAGCTCTTTTTTTCCATCCATACTAAAGCAGGTGCATCAACCATTTGTTACAACTATGTTCAGATTACAGGATCTGTCATTCAGAGTCGATGTGCAGTTTAAGGCAAAACAGTCTGGAAGGATTTCTACTTAAAGTAGTAGCCTTTTTTGGGTGAATACAAAAAGTGCACCTCTTTGACTTTGAGCTTTTTGTTCCATAACTTATATAATAAGTCATAACAAGTCCAAAGTGATATGTCTGTGAGGGAAGAATCCCACTCTAAAGCTTCTGTGGACACCTAACCCCAGCACTTTTATGTGGGCACAGCATATGTTTTACCGTTATCTATGAAAACCTAAGGATAGTGGTAGGAGGATGGTTGTTTTTTCACACTGAGGAAGGTGGAGAGTGTGGCCAGGCAGGAGCTCTTCCTTCCTTCCTTCCCCAAAGAGATGTCCTGCAGCTCAGGACAACACTCATTCACCAGGAATCTTAACATGAGGAGAGCCAAAAACAGGGGAGGAGGAATGGGTTATCTTCTCCCATATGATTCAGTGAAGCTGGGTTCCTGATTTCCTGATAGTGATATTTCTCTCAGAGGAAAAGAAGAGAAAAGAGAATATGTGTGAAAAACTTTAAACTGTTTTTCCCAGATGTCATGGGAATTTCTGTGTTTTTTCTTTTTTTTTTCTTTTTTTTTTTTTTTTTTGGTCCAGTTTGTAGACATGCTGCTGCCTTCAGTGTATCTGTTTTGAAAAACATGCGAGGAAGAGCGTGTTGTTGAACTCTGAGGAAAGAGTTTTGGTATGTCTGTTTGCCTGAAGCCAAGAAACTGCAACTGCATTTCATTTCATCTAATGATCAAGATTATAGGGTTTGCTTGATACACAAGGCAGAAGAAATTAGGGATTTGGTTTGGGACACAGGCTAAAGATATTGTGTTTTTTCAGCTTTTCCTTTCCTTGATTCTTTTGCAGAAAATCATGGATACGAGACAAAAAGCTTATTTATTCTAGGGGAGGAAATTGATCCTGGATTTGACGGAGGTTGCTATTAAATTTTATATGCAGCTCTAACAAGATGCCCAAATTTGGACCTATTCTACACTACAAATCAGTCTATGTTCATGTTCAGGTTACTTTTTTTCCATATTTGTTTTTTTCTCAAGAAATTAATGACTTCCATTAATTTGTCTTCTGTCCATGTGTCAGTGACCATACAATTTCTCAGTTGTATTTTTCTTGTACACTTAGGTCACAAAGTTTGTTGTTTTGTGTCATAATATTGTTGCAGAGTTTTTGTCTGCTTTACATGAAGGCCATGCCGTAGTTTAAGAATCTTAGTTCTAAATAAACCAAGAAAAGAGAGAAAAAGAGCTACTGCCTCCTGTAAAAAGTCATTTACTTGACGCATTGAATTTTCCAGATGCATGTAGATGTTACAGATATCTTAGAGAGTCAAACAGGCATGGAGTCCTTGACCCTTATGGCAGCWGAGCTCCAGAATGCGAGCATTAATTTTGGCTCTTTATCAATGATAAAAATATATATATATTAAAAAGCTAGCCAAAGCAGATGCTTTAAGCTTTCTAAAGCTTCAAAGATTTTAATTCTATTGAGACTTCAGTAGTGGCAGCACACAGAGTTTTGCAGTTGTTATTGGCACTAGAGAGACCACAGAAACACCATGTGAATCCTTGTGATTAATCTAGATGGGTCACTGCAACAAAACTCATCTGTAGTAGGCTTCACTGACCTCTATGAATGTGCAGTTTTGTTGTGAGTGCTCTGAGTAGCTTGGAGCTCTGGTTCAAAAGTTCACTTTTTTTTTCTCTTGGCTGGGAGGAATGTTAAAAGCTTTCCCTGGGGAAATGATATTACTAGGCCATGAGCTAAAAATACAGATTATCGTGTTTGATAGGTTAAAAACAAACAGAGAAAGCACATCTGTGCCAGATTTAAAGTGCAAGTCTCAAAATTATAAGGGATGTGAATTCAGAGGAGCACCGGRCTATTTCCCTTCACTACATAGAAAGTAGGACAGCTGTGTCACAGATCTATAATGTCTCCATACGTTACAAGGCAGACCTGAAAAGCGAATGGTGGTTCCAGAAGTGGTAACACCTAATGTCTACTTCTGTATTGACAGAATATGCAGAGGGATTTTAGTTTGGCTCCCTCAGTGTCAGGAAGCCTGGCCAGCTTTCTGCTGCTGTGAATGGTCACCTTGCTCCTTTTAATTCTGAACAGCTTCCAGAGAGGAAGAGAGGATATGTGAAACCCATGTCCAGAATCCTAGACAAGCCCAGATTACTACCCTGCATAATCCATCTCTCCTTGCTGGATTTACAAATTGGAAGTTGTAGGATAATTTACAGCATATTATTCATCTCTTTTCCCCTTTTGGAGAGAAATCCAAATATTCTTGAAAAARGTAGAAACTTCCACTTCTTGCTGATAAGTCTGCCTCATTCATGCAGGCTCACAGGAGGACATACTGTGGGACAGATGTGTAAATGGAGGCCAGCTCTGGCATGGTTGCCTTCCTCACTCCAAAGTGACTACCTGAGGTAGGAAAGATTGATCCCCTGTGCAGTGAGAACTTCAAGTTTCTGCTGAGTGAGAGCATCTTCTTTCCTGTGACAGCAGCGCCAAGGGTCAGTTCAAGCTCTTTGCATATGAAGTGCTGCTGAGAACCACATGAAAGAGACTTTTTTTTTAAGATCCTGTCTGTTATATGAGGCACTTCACAATATCAGCTCAAGTGTCTCTCGTTTCCTGTTAAGATTAGTGAGCAATACACAGTACWGAAGAAAGAGTGGAAGCAGCACCTTCTTGATTCAGGCTTTCATGTTAAAATGGAAATAAAATTAAAATGTCTATCTCCCTGCTGCATTAATGCATTAAACTACAATGATAATACTGTAGAGCTAAGTAGGAAAGCACTTCATGGTGATTTTATTAATGGAATATGGTACAGGTAGATCACATTGATTCATGAATAGTTTTATGAAAACACGTCAATTTTYGTATCTTCCTTGGAAAAATATGTGAGAATTTTAACAGTATTTAGAAAATATTTTATGCAGTATATTCAAATATTGATAGGGTGATCAGAAGAAAAGCTGGATGTTGTGGTGTATTGTACTGAATTAGGGTTCATGGCCCAGAACTAAAAGATATCTTTTGAATGAAGACTTTTTATGATGAGTGGCTGTACCTGAGCAGGGCCTGGTATATGAACATTTTTTATCGGATTATGGTGAAGACACAAGATGAAAATYATGAGAAAGGGGATAAGACATGACTTCCAGCAAAACACAGAATTTAATCTAGCAGTTCCTGATATTTTGCATTGCCTTTGGTTAAGAGAAGATTTCTTATTGGGACAACATCAAACTTAAATCAAGATCTGTCAGGATGTAGAATATTCCTCASTAAATTCTTCAGTAGTCAAGGATGTGAAGTAATCACTTCAGAACTGGAAACATATGCAATCTGAATGGCTGGCTGGGATTTGTCAGATTGTGTGAATGTTTATGTTTGAGTTAGGCATTTAGAGTGCCTTTATAGCAGCATTGAGAAAAAGACATTTCTGGGCATTCATCTCATCCTAAAATGGATATCTGAAATAGGCAGATGGATCGTGCCTTTTTCTCTCTGATAAGGGGAAGTGTTTCCTCAAGTTGAGATATCTTGTAGATAACTGCGTACATTATTGATAACACCACATGATCTGGCTGATATGGGACAAGCAATCTTTATTTCAGGAAGTGAAAGGCAACCTCTATATCACATCCCAAGAGCTCAGAGCAACTAACGCTTGACAACTAGCAACTAACAGCTCCAAGGCTGAGTTCAGGATCCCCATGCTTGTACATCAGTAGCTAGTCAGTGTCCTCTAGAGGCTGGTCAAGCCAGACCCTGTTAGGTCTGCAGTACAGCAATTCGGTGTCAATACATCTAGTGTTGTCATTGGTGTTGTGAAGATTGGACATTATCTGGCTGGTATCCTGTATGTCCAGGACAATATCACGAGGTTGAGGGAACACTTGGCTGTGCCAGAGCAGCAGACAGGACACATTCCTATCTTGTGTCCTCAAGAGCTACCCCAAGGTACTCCAGGACCTAGACAAATCCTATACATGCTCATGAGTACCTGACTTCCAGGCTTGGTTTCAGAAAGTGTTTCAGCCATGCGGTTCAGAAGGTAGATGGGACAAACCTGAGCCCTGTTTTCACTGGCCTTTATGATGTGATAGTAGGTACTTTTTAATGCCCCTCTTCTGCTGCTGTGCTTATCCGTGGATTTCATCAGCAATCACAACTTCAACATTGCAGAGGAGAGGTTATCCTCAGCTTGGAGTCTCCCAGCCAACGGCACACGTGCATATGAGAATGCCTCTGGCAAATGTTATAGTTTTAGCACCTGCACCTCTTCCTCACCTCCGTATTTTCTCATCTTCTCTCATCCCTCCCTATTTAATTTCCCCCTCTCTTTCAGTTTCCTTTTCTCCTCCTCAAATCCCCTTCTTCCTCCCTTGAAATAGAGTCTCTTCCCCTGCATGCCATTACAGTCATTTGCAGAGCCTGAGCTGATGACAGAGTTCCCTGGGTTACTGCATTATAAAGAGCTCTTTTTACATGAAAACAAACAAGCAAACTCCTTTTATCCTGGCTTCCTCTCAGCAGTGGAGGAAAGAACTGTGTTTTACTGCTGTGATTCCTTTCTCACCTCTTGTAAAATGCTGTCAGCCTCTTATGCAGATATGCATGGATACCTCTCTCCCAGGCACAGATCAGGGAAGGTAAAACTATATATAGGGAATGTAGGGGAAAGACAAGGGAAGGAGCAAGAACGACAGTTATGAGGGCAACAGGTCAAGGTCACAAGAAAAATTATGTATTGTAAAAGTGGAAATTCATCATTCTTGCCAAGTATAACTTGAAAGGTGTGAGGACATCTGTGCCTTGGTTCCTCAGGACTATGTAATGGAGCACTTGGGGGCCAAGGAACATCCAGTCTTCGGGAGGACCTTGGTAGTCCTGTAAGAACCAAATGCTCCCAAATTTCTTGTGTCCTCTCCTCAGCCACCATTCAGTGCAGTGAGTATAGGGCAATGGGGATACCTGCAAACACAGACTGATCCCACCCCAAATCTTACTCTACCATTGCAGGAATAAACATCTGCCTGTAAGAAATCTCTTCCCTGTACAGTTACCTATGCATCATCTTGAAATAACCTCTGACCCTTTCTTTTAGAAAGCTCTATCCATTTTTCTTATCAGTCTTCCTGTTAAGATAGATATCTTTAGAGATCAAGTTACTTTGCAGTCTTCTGATTTCAACATGTGAACAGTATCTAAAGGACAGTGCAGTTAGGGATACATTTGGTTCTAATTTTCTGTTTGTGATTTGGGTGGGCAAATCCTTGCAACATTAGAAGTTATTGTAACCTAATTAATATCAGCTGCAATATTCATCTATTTGTTCATTCTTCCATAACAGATTTTGTGCATATTTGCAAAAGCTGGTTAATACTCAAAGGATGAGATTAAACTAAATGTTTCTGAGGTCAGAATCTGAAGAGAATCTTATAATAACAAATGAGGGATGTATTCACGTATAATGTAACAGCAAGATTTTTCTTTTTAATAGTTTTATGCTCGATTGTGATATGATGGAAGGGATTAACTAAAAACTCAGATTTTGTGATAACATTTTCTTTAGGCAATCTAAGTTATAGCAAGGGCAACATCAGATAGATTAATTCATACCCTCTGAATCTTTAGATTTAATAATAATAAAGATACATTAAATTGCTTCTCTAAGAGCTTTTTCTCCATGTCAGACCAGCAACCATCTACTCTCCTCACCTCTCCAGTTTGGATGGGAATTCYGTTCAAGTCTGTTTGAGTCTCATCTGCAAGAACTGCAGATCTGCTGGTGGCCGTGCTGAGGGGGAAGTTGTAGGAGGCGGTTCAGGCAACCTCAATGGTCTGTGCAGGATATAGGAAGGAAGGAAGGAAGGAAGCAAGGAAGCAAGGAAGGAAGGAAGGAAGCAAGGAAGGAAGGAAGGGAAAGAAARCTCAAAGAACCACCCCCCTCCCCGCCACAAAACCCAAATACCAGGAAGATTAGTTTTCTTTTGGGTTACTAACTTGAAAAGGCTCCTTGAGGCAGTGCCAGGTGCCAGWGCAGGTGGAGAGGAGGAAGTAGTAGTACCAGAAGTAGAGATTTGGGAAGCAGAACCACCCCCTGGACAGCAACAATATGTTAGATTGGCCCATCTTCTCTTCTGTTTCTTCCTGTCTATTGATCTACTACCAGGGAGCTTTCCTCCATATTGTATTAGACTCTGATGCCTTCTCGTTTTACCTTCCAGCCCCTTGCTCCACTTCCAGTCATGTTGCCTTTCCTTCCTCTCCTTTTATACTTCCTTTGTCCCACACATGCTGACCCAAAATCCTGCTGCCTTCAGCTGTGCACAGTCAGGGTACTGCTATTCTCTTAGTTACTTCAGGCTTTTGCCTGCTCATGTCTTCTTTGAGTTTCAATATTCACAATGGCAGGAGACTCAGTACCCGGAGTCCTGGTGTTGTGCAGTGCTGTTGTCCCTGCCACAGGATGTCCATGTCGCTGGTGTGCCCTGTACTCTCCCCAGCACAACCCCTACACTTATTATTAAGGGCATCACTTCTTTGATTTCAGCTGGCACACTGCTGCCTCAGSTGGCTCAATGCAAAGGTTGTAGGGATCTGGCAATCCCATGGTGGCCAAAATGCCAAGGGAGAAGGCCTCCTAAGCTATTGGTGCGAGTTTGAAATAAATAAGTAATAATGACTTCAGTTATGATATCCCACATTAATTTTACAAAAAGGGTCAGCCAATGAATCAGCAAAGAAATAGAACCTATATTTGGTATGATGCTATCCTTTTAAATGTATGTATTCATATGTCTTTTTCTTGGCCATCTCTTCTACCTGAGCTATTTCATTTAGTGTATGCAGGAAAGCTAGAAATGTGTCAGACTGCCAGATCCTTTTCCTTGCAGAATGCCTACTGAAATGCAGTATTTTCCTGGAAGGATCAAAAGCAGCTTAGTGGCCATAAAATACACCATAGCATAGGTCCCCAGCATAGGTCCCCAGTTGTCAGTAGTCCTGACTTGCCCACTTACTGCTCCCTGCCCTTCAATAAGCTGCCTAACCTCTCTTCATCACAGATTCTCATAATAAACTGAGATAATAGCCGTTAGCCTCAGGCTAAGTGGTTTGATGATTCAAAGATGAAAAATATACAAAATGAGACCATATTGCTTTTGCTAGCAAGGATTACAAAGCATTTTGCACATTACAGAAATGTCAGCACTAAAAGCTTCAAATTTATAATAGTTCCATTTAAAAAATTAAAGACTTAATACTTGCAGAATGCATAACCTATCACTGCAGTCACTGACATTTGGGGAAGTTTCTCCTTCCTTTAATATATGGTTTGGAATTTTGCTTTCTCCAGCTGGAAAATCTCCTAATTAGAGAGTTTGTTTTCCCTTTAGCAGTCCCCACAGCATTACAAAATCAAGGACCAAATATTCAGACTACGTTCAAGATGCAAGAACATGTCAGAAGCAGAGAAGGTTATGGCACAGTGCCACCAGTAAGAGAACAGTACATCAGTTACAAAGCAGGCAAAACAAGGGAAAAATTTGCCAATTTAGGAGAATATCCCTTGCTGAGTCTTCGGTTGTGTGGCCATACTTTAGAAAGTGTCCTGACACCTGGCTGTATAGCCAGCACTCCTTTCCTACCTGCTAAATGGAAAGATGCCTGCTCTTGTTGGATCAGTGCCCTTAGTCCAGCACTAAGAAAAAAATGTTGCACAGTTTCTCAGAGTTCATGAAACACATGTGTTCCAGTTGTTTGAGGCTGTCCCTTCCTACTTTTTCTCCATTAAAAATGTGTGAGTAAGGAAAAATAATGGATACAAAAGGTTACCTTTCTGTGACCTATATATTTTTCTCAGTGTCCATATGTCTACTTTAATCTGATAAAAATTGCAAAGTTTTAGTAACAACTTCCTAACAAAAGAACTATTTACATGGGAGTTTACCAAAGAGATTTTTGTTTTATTTGCTATTGAGACCATTCTGTTCTCTTTAAAATATGTTGAACATGGGCAGAAACACCACCACGCAAGGAGGTGAAAGGGTAATAGTTGAAAACAAAGAACCTTAAATAAATAGTTTGTTTTCAGCTTACACATTGTCTGGTTGTCCTGTGCCAAATGCTTGCAAATAACGAATTATTAGGACTTCACAGAAGTCTTACCACACGCAAAACTCTCTATATTTTCAATGTTTTATTTTCTGTTACTACCATTAATGAGATCACTAACTCAATGTTCTGTTGGTGGCAGAAGAATGAAACCTCTCAGAATAAGGYTGATGAGTAGATGATACATGCAGCTTTCTAGTCTAGTGAAGAACAGTTTCAATGAACTTTTCCAGACCTTAATCTGTTGATGAATTTGACCTCTTTCTAAACCTGCTGCAGACCTCCTTATGGCTCTGTGAAAGCATAACCCTCTTAGTCATGCTATTCCTTGGAGTTTTGCAAATCAGGCGGTGGCATTGCCTGACAGTGCCCAGTGTGCCCGGATACTCCTCCCAGGGAGCTACTGGCATTTGTGACTTGTGTTGCCACCTGTGCTTTTCGGCTTGCTCCCTTCTGCCAGGTTGTATGCTCCATTCCTGCTTGTATCTCTGCCCGTTTCCTTCATGCTGTCTTCACTCCAGATCGGCATTTCTCTAGCTGTGCTCACAGCTGGTAGGGAATCAGAAAAAGATTTAGAGGAGAAATGTCAAAGATTCAAAGGAGACTGCAAAATATTGGAAGGTACACAGTTAGTTGGCAGCAGCTTGGTACTTCCTTGGGTGAGGAAATAAATGCTTTTATTTGCAACCAGTAATGACAGCTTGTTCTTCCTTTCGCAGTCTGGAAGAGAGGAGCTTCTGCCAACTCAAGGGGAGCAAAGAGACAAAAGGAGGTTCATGGGAAGGCATCAGAACTAGAAGATGAACCAAGAATTGGGGGGTAATATCATACTTTCAGAAAATTTGAGAAAAAATACTTGAAGTTAAAATATTTTCTCTATCTGGAATTACTGATCTCCTCTGCTCATCCCTTCCAAAATGAGAGAAACTCACGAATGGGGAACAACAATGTTACTGAGAAATTGTTTTCTAACCCCTGATTTCCTTGGTCTGCCTTGGTGTCTCTCTGCTTGATAAAATATAAGCTCTGAATGGCAAGGTCCAGGGGGTCTAATCAAATAGCACTCATAAATCCCATAAATAGCACTAATAGAACAGATCTGAAAAATAGATCAATAAAGCATAAGTCATCTTAGTGCTCTTGAGCTATAGGTTTATGGCCTTCTGATTTTAAAGCAGAGCAGACTTGCCATATTCACCAAGGTTTGCCTGTTTTTGAGTAGCTCTCTAAGCGCAGTAACAGAGCAGTGTTCTTCCTCATATGAAGACGGAACTTCCTGTGTTTCCCATTGCCCCTTGTCCTATCACTGGCTGCCACTGAGAAGAGCTTGGCCCCCTCCTCCCTACATTCTCCCTTCAGGTACTTATACATGTTAATCAGATCCCCTCTCAGCCTTCTCTTCTCCAGGATAAACAGGGCCAGCATGCTTAATCTTTCCTCTTAAGACAGATGCTCCATTCCCTTAATYATCTTTGTTGCTCTCTGCTGGACCCTCTCTTGAAGCTCCACGTCCCTCTTATACTGGGTAGCCCAGAACTGCCCCCAATACTCCAGGGGCAGCCTCACCAGAGCTGAGGAGAGGGGCAGGATCCCCTCCCTTGACCTGCTGGCAACACTCCTCCTGATGCAGCMAGGATCCCATTGGCCTTCTTGGCCACGAGGACCAGCTCCATTGGGAGTTTACACCTCCTAGTAGACATATCCTCAGTTCAGCACTGACACAGATTTTTACTGTTTAAATTCAGGTCCAAATAAAATGACCTAAGCTAGACAAAAAAACAAGAAATGCTTACAGTACTAGCTCAATATGCATTTGTGTATCAAATCACTGAATTCATGCTTTTACTGGCAGCAATACCCTGGCCTTAGCCACGCAAAAAAAATCCATGTATGTCACCTCTTTCAGACTCAAGGAGAGAATAAGTGATAGCCTCATTCCTTCTTCATGTCCTTTTCAGTCCTTTGTATCATCCAGTTTGGATCKGTTTGAGCTGATTTGGGACCAAACTTACCCATTTCCAAAATTACATATCTCATTGCAAAGAGCAGCATTAAATTAAGATTTTTATTTGTGCCATTAGTTCTCCTGTGGCAGCACTTGCAAAAAATAGGTATGAGTGTGTATATGTTCTATCAAGCATTGAACAGATACAAATAGAAAAATTAAACTGATTTTAAATATAATCACAGAATGTATTTATTTAATTAATAATTTAAAATAAATCTAGCTGAGATTTTAACAATAGAGAAACTGGGATGCTTTCTTTCCCTGAGAGTATCTTTCAGTTAATTTATTTTTCAAAGATAATGTTTTTTTATTTCCAATGGAAGAATAATTTTGGCTGATTTTAAAGAAGTTTTTAGAGCAGTTTAAAAAGGAAAAACAAAAATTTTAAACAAAGCAAGCTCCTGTCCCTATCATGAATGGAGAGATTTTGTTCCTGGCTTAGTCCATTAAGGCCCAGTGAAATCAATTTCTCCATTTGTGAATCACGCCCTGATTGATGTTACCAAAGAAGTAATTCCCTGTGSTAGCTTTTATTTCACATTGGTCAAAATGTCCTTGCAATATCGGCATCTTGAACCCAGGGTGACATATTGTACACAAGGAAGGAAATAAATATCTTTAAATATTACAGAATAAAATGGAAAAACTCCAGATAAGGAAAGGTTTGGACCACTAGAAGAATGTGAATGGTCAAGCTCTAGTGCCAGACAAACCTCTTTGTTTGACAGTGGATGTAATCCAAAAGCTGCCTGAGGCAGGAAGGCAATCCACTTACCAAGCAGTGGGAGGGAGAGCATTTCTAGGACATGCAATTTTTCCCCATGAAGCTGGGGGAAAGGTTTCAATTAGAGATGGGTGAACCTGGTAGTGTGAGGTTTTACAGACCTTCCCAGAAGATTTATTTTTTGCCTCACAAACATAGCCTGGGTTTCAAACTCTTATGTAATTTAAGCTCATGGCTAATTCCACCTAGAAAAAACAGGCTATTTTTCTCTCTGCCTTTTAACAAAAGTGGAACCTATGTCATTATACATTGTAACTGGGACCAGTGAATATGAGGACTTGCTAGATGTCACAAATATATCAAATTTATATTTTAATTGTGTCTGCCTTTTCCAGCCTTTTGGGATGAGTTTCCCTGCAGCTCTTTTAGAAATGTAGCACAGAATAGGGAGCGAGGGGGAAAAAAGTGTCTGTGACAGGCATGTACTGGGATTTAAGGCATCAGAATGCCCTTTCAGCCTGAGCATCTGTGGGCACCTTGGAAGCATATCTCAGTAGAAGAGCCTTTTGCAGTGACTCTGGATATCAGRACTTCTGGATGATCTCTACAGTCTGCTTTTGGGGCTCAGCCCAAACTCATGGAGCATCTCCAGAGGATGCAAGTTCCCAAGTTCCCAGCCACAGCTGGCCCTCCTAGGCCTGCGTTGCTCTGACAAAGGAGGGGGGAAGAGGGAGTGTTTTAGTTTCCTTTCCTGCCTTTCTTGCCCTGCTGACGTGTGAAGCAGAAGCAAGGCCTGTACGTGAGAGGGAGCGCGGCTCTGGGAAGCCAGCCCGCCTGCCCACCCGCAGCTTCAGCACCATAAAAGTAAATGGGAAGTGACTYGGTTTTCTCACTTGTGCTAGAAAACTGTTAGCTAAGATCAACTGGACTCTCTGGAAGGTTTTATTGATCCAGGAAACTCCCAYGGTTATGAGAGGCCCTGTTTTTTTCCACATTAGTCAGTGAGCTAGGTGCTCTTTCATAGCATTACCTGATGCTAAGAAACAAATTTTTTCTTACTCGGAGCAGCTGGCTAGAAAATATCTCAGTGTTTGCAGGATCTATTTTATAAATAAGMTTAGATAGTCCTGTTTATTGATTTCTTTTTTGGTGGGGGAGAGATGGAAAAACTGGAAAGGGAAAGACAAGTAATAAACCAAACTACTAGCTGTTGSAAGTCCATCAGCCAAAACTATAATGGCATATTTGTAATGCAGTAATCAGCTGTATCAGTGCTAAATTTTGTTAAGTGCAGAGATGCATGGTAAARCAATCTAGAGAGGATTAGAGTGCCGAGTTTGTCTGTTAGTTTTCCAAAAAAAAATCTCTGSTTGTCATGAGATAATTCAAAATTCATTTAAAATTGCTTTCCCAAAGGAGCTATTAGGTAACTCAGTGCAAGTATGTTTTTCTGACTAAAATACTTGACATTTAGGTTGATGGTGAAACCTGATCCCCAGGGCTGAACAGTCTCCTCAGAGAGAGGAGAGGTTCCTGAATGCCGGTGACTCTCCACCTTTCACTTTGTCCCGCTTGACTTTGGTCTTSTTTGGGAGTGTGCATATACATGTTTTTCATTCAACCCTCCCTGTATCCTTCTGAATTAAAACTTTACCCTGCCCACAAGCCCCAGATGGTCGGCAGCACCAGCACAGTTCTCAGCAGTGGGTAGACTACATCTCACCCCGGCTCAACCCTTCGCAGCAGTACTTGGCCTGTTCCCTGCAGCACTGCGACCTTCCCTGCATAGTTTTGGCACCTGATAATCTGGGCTCCTGATAATCATTGCTCTTCATTCTAACGAGACAGATGAAAGCTTGATAACTAATGAAATATCTAACCTGTATTTAGGCTTTTTCATGCTGCTTCCCTAAGCCCTAACTCTTTTCTGCAGGAATGACTAGTTCAGGGTTCCTTAGAAATGTCCTTTTTGACGATGTAGCTAAGCAAATCCTTTTTAATGATACATAAGCACTGATGAAATAACTGATGCAGAAAAAAACAAYTTACCTGATTGTTTTTACTTTTTGAAACCAAATGCACATAGCACTCTTTCTGTAGAAAGTATTTCTACATTAATGTCTCCAGCATGCATGAAATTAATATGCTTTGTGGGAGTACTGCACCAATAGATCTATGCCAGCCTTAGCTGCAGCCTGCCATGATGAATTTTGAACTGGAACAGAYTCAGTGAAGGTGCAATGCCATGACTGAAAAGCCCTGAGGCTGCCTCAGTTTCTAACACAAACTGAAGATGATTCAATGCATTCTTTGCTACTTTTTTTTTTCTCCAGGCTGGTTCTGTTCTGGAAATATAGTGTTAATGTAAGACAGACCATAGTGTAACACAACTGGATGTGACCACATGATAGGAACATTTCTTACAAGTCTTATTTCTTATGATTGGAGCATTTCTTTTTCTCTCTCTATTCCTCATGAAGTGAGTAGTAAGCCAAGATTTAGTAGTTTAAGGCTGGGTAAAACTTATTATCATGTCAAAGCCATGCATGTATTGCAAGTGTTCTTACAAATTTGTGTATATTTAAATGTACATATGCATATATAAACATGTGAATATATATCTGTGTATATATAGTATGTATTATATATACACACTTATACATATGCATGTGTGTTCAAGTAGCTTGTAACTCTATAACTTACATAGAATTTATAATGTTAAAATTGAGAGTTTCTAGCTGAAATCTAAGTCCCTGCTCCAGTCTATAAACTACACAAAGAAAGAATGGGAAATTAAACAGAAGCTAAGAAGGGTAAAATGAGCCTTGGTCAACATTGCAAGGCTCTGACATTTGAATAAGTGAGCAGTCACCTGGTGTGGGTGACTGTGTGCTGAGGAAGGGGTCTCTGCTTGCGATACCTCCCTGGATGATGTGAGCTGAGCTCGGGCAGGCTCTTTCCTGTTGGTCTAATTGAGCTGAGCCCAGGTTTCGCTGGCGTGGGAGCATCCATGTGTGGGGCTGGATTTGCTGTCCTCTGAGTAGACTAGCTGGGCTGGCAAATGCAGCGTGGATCGGTAGTTGTCCAAGTCAAGTTGGCTCTTCAGGTGTGCTTTTGCCTATAGAAATACCAGTTCTACAATTTGAAAACTAGTATCTAAAACTAAAACCTTGTAAGAGGGCCTGTTTGTGGTGAAGGCTGTAAATAGCTAGCCAGCTCAGCAGTCGGAGCAGTCAGCCAGGGGAGGGCTTTCCTGGCCGTGCTACCCTGTTTCTGTGGCATGTTCCAGGCAGTGGAGTGGTAACAGGAGAGGAGAGATGTGCTGGAGGATCAATTGCCTCACTTCTCTCAGAGAATAGCCCATTTTCTGGACCATTTCTTCAGTCTCTCTTCTAGAGAGACCCTCCAAGGCCAGGAGACAGAAGTGTTGGAGCCTGGAAGCAGATGTGGCTTCCAAAAGTGTGCATGTGGATATGCCAGGGACTTCATATCACATGTGTTGCAGAGAGCTGACGTGCACAGCATCTTCCTTTTATAAACATAAGTAGTGGACTCAGACTCTAAATCTTCCTATAAATGTGGCTTAATCGGGTATATTATTTTATACAGACCCCAGGTGCTTTCTGGGAAAATCATGAAAGAACCTCATTCATCTTTCTCTGGGTGTTTGCTGCAAGACAATGAGGGCAAGGGCAAACCTCTGCAGAAAGATGTGTATTCACTCATAGTAGCACCACTGAGATCAAGGAGAGGTTTCTGGGGATCAAAACTGGATGTTTGCTTCTGGGTTTTTCACTTGGCCCCAAGGAAATCCTTACACAATCCTTAGTATGCATCTTCTGATCCTTAAAGTGCACAGTTACTGCACAGAGAAATGTGTATTCCACTTATTGTATTCTACTTATACATTAAGTATTCTAYTAATACATATTCTACTTAATGTATTCTACTATTATATTCTACTTAGGATGTCAACCTTTCTCCAGGAAAACACCACCTCCCAGGAGGAGGAGATGTCCTCACCAGAAGATTTATCATTACAGTTTCATAGGATCATAGAATCATAGAATGCTTAGGGTTGGAAGGGACCTCAGAGGTCATCTAGACAACCCCACGGCTCACGCAGGGTCACCTAGAGCACGTGGCACAGGCCTGCGTCCAGGCAGGTTTTAAAGGTCTCCAAAGGAGACTCCACAACCTCCCTGGGCAGCCTGTTCCAGGGCTCTGTCACCCTCACTGTCAAGAAGTGTTTTCTCAAGTTCCTGTGGAACTTGTGTTGCCTCAGCTTGTGGCCGTTTCCTCTAGTCCTATCGCTGTCCACCACTGAAAAGAGGCCGCCCCCTCCTCCTCACCGCCTCCCTTGAAGAGTCTCATGATTTGAAAATCGTATGATTTGAATTTGAGGGAATACAGTTTCCCACAAATCCTGGCATGACTGAAAGCAATATTGCCATTGCTAGTCTCCTTTTGCAACACAATAGAAATGACAGGCAACCCTCTTTATTCTATCTACACCTGCTCAGTATCAGGCAGCCCCGGTAATTTGGGGCTGTAGCAGGAACAGTATAGAATATTTCTGTCAGCAGCATTTCAAAGGCATCTTGCCACCACAATGAAGAATGGAAAGCAGCCAGTGCAAGTCATTTTATTGGAAGGTAGATTGAAACAAAAGGCTTCATGTACAGAGGAAGATGTCAACAGCTGCATTTTTAATTAACAAAATAATGGCATAACTCCACAGAGACCTCTGAACTATAGAGCACTACACAGACTTCTGGATTTTTGCAGTCTTTGGTTCCTATTTTTAGTCACAAAGTTCCTGAGAAATCCTGAGGCTCTTATTAGTAATGCTTGTTAGTTTCTTCCTTGGAAAGTAATATCCAGCTGATAGCATAGTTACTTGAAATTCCTCAGCCAACTCATGAAACTTTCAGAAGTCACTGAGCTTGTGGTCCAAAAAAGTTTGGTTACCATACTGTGGGAAAGAAGCAGTACCCTAGCAAAGGGCCAGGTACGCCCTGCAAGGTAGCTGTCTACATGTAAATTTGTATCCCACTATACCCAATAGCAAATCCATATTATTCCTGTTAACRTGTTTATTCTGTTATATCGCTCAAGAAGTCTACAAGGAGGTAAACACTGGGAAAATACAATGATGATACTGCTGGAGCAGACAGAGAAGAGTAAAGGTTAGCAGGACAGGGCATCAGAAGTCTAAATCTAAAATACAGTATTATTTGAAAAATTACTATGGCTTGGACTCTAGAGCATTCTCAGTCTCTCACCCCTAGTATTTAAGTTCGTAGCTGCCCTTGCCTATGTTCTGAGACAAAAGGTAATTTTTAAGCTTTCAGTCACACAGCAGTTCTAAAATAGTAAAAAATATTTTTCAAATATCCCATGAAATATACATATAAAATTTGTGGTCTGTAATAAATTTCACTCATGGCCTTTCCAGTGTGGGCTAGGGCAAGAACTAAAATTAAGAAGTAAGAGCTTCTTTTTGCATATTGCAATTTACATTCTCCCTTATCAGGTGTGTTCATTCAAGGACATGTTTTCTCAAATGCTATCAGAAGTCTAGTAAAATTTGATGGTATTTGTATTGAGAGCAACCTTTATAAAATGAATATTACAATGCTGGTAATGCAAAAGGCATTGACTCTGATATGTTTTCATGGTAAGAATTTCCTCAACCATCTAGGAGTCCAAACTTCTCTTCATATGGTGACCTGCCATTATGCTTGCATACCCTAAAATGAAAGCTCATGCTATTATACGTATATATGTACATATATCATACCTTAGATATACTGTTTTTTTTCTCTTTTGCAATTATACATATGTATATCAGTGCATATACAGCACTTTCTCTAAGATTTATCATGAATAGTGAACATGAAACCTTGAATGAATTAAGTGACATTTACTTTTTCCATTCTGTTCATATTTGATAAGTGGAACAATTTTCTAAATGGCATTGGTGACATCTCTCTGTTGCCCTTGTGCCTTGTTGTAACGTCCTTGTGGCATTACGATATTTCCAAATGATCTTCACTTTGGAACAGAGGTTCAGAAAGTTCATATAAAACAAAACAAAACAAACATCTGTAGCTTGAATTCAATTTTTTTTTTCTTATTCTGTTATGATTAACACTTTTCAAAACCTAACATCCTTTGCTTTTAATTTTTTTTCTGGAATTATGTTGTCCTTCAAAATGGTGTTTGGTATTTGACTCAGTTGTGCTCCCAGATAGAAATAGGCTTTGATTATTTTTATTTTAGTTGTTCATACAGAGCAGCTCTTGATTAATGAAAAAGCATGCACTAGCAACCTTTCTTATCTGTGGACAAAATATTCTATTTGTGTTCAAGTGGTGAATGTGAAGGTAAATCTATAAAAGAAAGCTGGTCTCCATTAGACTGGAGCGCCTATGACCTTTATAACTTCTCAATTTAAAAAAAAATCCTGCTGGACCAACTGTCCCTTCACACTGATTTCTCATGTCTAACAATCTACATCCCTTTGATGCAGATAATTACATCTCCTGTGGAACTGGATCATTGTAAAATGAAAACCAAAATAAAGCTAAAAACATATTTATTTCTGAATTGCCAGGCTAATACTAAGAATAATACAAATGGTATTAAAACCTCGAAGTGAAAAGCTCTAAAAAATATGCATTCCATTATCTTTTGGTCAAAGTATTTTTTCTATCTATCTCAATGCTGACGTATTGAACCAATTATTGAAACTAATGACTTATATGTTACCTTCACTGAGCCTGGTAACTTAATTCATTATAAATGATTATGCCAAGTAATAAAAAAGAAAAATGTGGTCTGTGTAAGAAAGTATGTTAGYTAATGTATAGCTCTTGGGCCTCAGGGAGTCTAATTTTTACAATGTGCTAAGGATATTTTTTGATGGCATTGCTGAAATTGTCTGAGCATGTTTCTTTCTTGTGGTCTCTTAGGCCTGTGATTCCATGCCCATCATCTCCTGAAAGCATCCTTATTGCCAAGCCTATCTGTTACCTATAACTGCTAGAGTGGAAAATTATGTTGGAGAGAAGGAATTGGCTTTCTTTTCACTTTCCTGAGAAAGATGTTTCAGAAACTTGGCTGATGCACTCCTTAGTAGTCAAAATATGGGAAAGTGTTTACTGCAGACCCTGGCTTTTCCATGCTTCTGCATAGCTTAAAAACACTCTTGAAGAAAAAGTATGGTCTAGTTCCAAGTTAATTAGATGATACACACTGAGATAATCTCTGCAATCTACATCTAGTCAAGGCTCTCACTTTTCCTTCACTCTCATAGGTCTCTGTAGGACCCTTGATGGTCAGAGGAAACTTTCAGGAAGTCCAGCTTAGTCTGGAAATCAAATTGGTAGGCTGGTTGGTCCTCAGATAMCTCCTAGTGAATTTTAGGTGTTCAAATGTACAGAGATCTTACTCTTAAAGTTATCAGGGATTTATGCATATTACTGACATCTGTTAATAGTTCATATTTTTTTTTTTTGGAATATAGTTAAGCATCATTCCAGACTCCATTCTTCCAATTATGGTTTAAAACTGACACCCTCAGAAGGGGACAAGAAAGAGTTTTTTTTTTCCCCCTGCTAATCTCTGAGTGAATTTCAGTTGTTTTGGATGTCTGTGTACCTTTCGCCTGGTGTTCTTTCGTAAGCAGCAGACACAATTACTCCTTTTACTCATGTATTCTTCACAATTCCAGAATCTTGGCCACAGTCATTGGATCATGCCCCTGGGAAGAGTGGGCATCCACAGCCTCCTTGTCTGTTGTGATTTAATGAGAGAGCAGATGTCATTTAGACTCCCTATTTCAAACCTTACCATAGAAACCATAAAAATATAAAAGGGTGTTTAACTCCAACCAATTGATTCAAGGTACATATGAGGTGCCATACTCTGTCTCTGGTAAGGGAGGAGAGAAGAGTTTATCTGAGGGCCTCTGAGGAATGATTAGAGGYAATTTAAGTGATTTCTTACAGTCTCTGAATTGCAGGTAGAGMCTAGTTTCCACCTATTACCTTGGTCTGAGGTTCTTTTGAAGACATTTGGGAATGTAAGCATTGGCAGTTATGTATATTTCTGCTCCCAAATAGTCTAGTGGCTGTGTAGATACATCTTGAGCTACATGTTGTATAAAAGAAGATGGACCAACTGAGTCTCCAAAATGTCTGAATTGGAACTAAGCAGATTGGGACTGGCTTGTATAAGTCCTTGCACTAACACTGCAGAAGACTACCACAGCTGTGACTTTCCTTCCATGAGTGAGGGAAGCCTGGCTGCAGCAGATAGCTGTGTTTGCACTGTTTTTAACTTTGTATAGTCTGAGGTTTGCTAGAAGAAGACTGTTTTTAGTACCATAGATCATGATCACCCCTGGCCTTTTAAAGTAATTATGGGTATACTTAGAATTCCATTTTTTTTTTTAAATATAATGTTTTTTATTATTATTATCATTATTTTTTAAAATAAAATCCTAAGAGCTAAAAGGTTTTCTGAAGTTAGTCTACCTAATCTAGCTCTGTCACTCTTTGAGTTTTGTGTTATTTTCTATCTGTTGTATTTGCTGATTTACAACCATTATCTGCATTTCCATGACAAATCACTTATTTTTGCCCACTTATTTGTCACTCCATAAGACACATGATGCCTGATGAGAAATAATGAATGTTTTGCCATCTGTCTGCCAGCAAGACATTGTTGTAAATTTATCTATATTCATTAGTCTACCTGAAATGTACAGCATTATTTATTATATCCAAAAAGAAAAAAAAAAAAGAAGCCCTAAAAAGGACTACAGGCTCGCCTTCCCCATCAAGAATTCAAGAATTCTAGTAAAAATATCTGTGAGGGTAAAGCAAAGGGTGAGGAAGGAATTTTCTTCAAGCCCAGAGACAGTATTGAAATATTTAAGTTAATCCTATGAAGAGATATCACAGTGTTCAAAAAAAAAAAAAAAAAAAAAAA
>NW_020454761.1:1081089-1105396 GCF_003342845.1 Nothoprocta perdicaria
AATTTCATAGCTCACAGTCATTCCCTAAACAATAGGGAGTGTTCAAAAAAAAAAAAAAAAAAAAGAAATGCCATACAGAAGTTTTAATATTGCAGTAGCTTTGCTGTGGCAGATTTTCTGCAATACAGACAAGACGTAATATTGTTCAGGAATTTCATAGCTCACAGTCATTCCCTAAACAATAGGGTTATTTTAAATCCATAAAAAAACAAGGGAAATTCTGTCTGCCTTTTGCCCAGGTTGGAATAAATGAGCTATTTCTTTTAAAGATGCCTTGTAGTATAACTGGTACAAGCTATCTTAGTGCTCATATTTTCGAATAATCAGACCTCAATTTTGCCTGTAAACATGTATTTTCCCAAGCACCCAAGCAGTCCTCATAAGTAACAGCTCAGACACCAGAAAGAATTAGTTGCTGGCAGGATTTTTTTTTAAGAAAATTCTGTTAAAGAAAGTATATAGACCCATATGTTCAAGGTTACTGTGAAAAAATCCCATAGGAGTGCTAAGCCCAATGACAACATCTGAATCTTTTCTACTTGAGAACTTAAAGTGGTTGTGGGATTTTTTTATTGTTTTCCTGGTGGAGAACTGGAGGAGGGTCAGCTCAGACCTCAGCCTTTCCCTTTGTCTTGCAAAATGAAATGAGTGTTTCTTAAATGAGCAAATATGTCCCAGCTGGATTTAACAGTCTAAATAAAACCTACATAAATTTATCTTGACGAATGTAAACAGTCAACCGATAACTTTTTCCATTAACCCAGTGTGGAAATATGTAAACCAATTTGCATTATAATTCTGTGTTTTCCATTATAAGATTTTTATAGCAGTTCTTATGCTTGCTTGTGCATTTAAAAAAAAAATCGCGCTTGCTGTCTCATATCCCTGTTAACACAAGGAGATTCAAAAATCACCTGGAAAGAATTTACCATGTCAGGTTGATCAAGCATCAGTTCTGATGATGTTCACTCTCATGCAAACTTCCAGGTCTACATGTATTACATAGCGAAACTGTTGYTTAACAGCARCATCTTGGCTTTTTTTTTAAWTTTTTTTTTCCCATCACTGCCCACTTTGGGTGTTGACATCAAGAAGTCACAACCCACCAAGGAAAAGTCTCAGAGAAATAAGTTTTCAGCACATTCTGCATATCTGCGGTGCAATAAGTAAATAAGTAAATAAGTAAATAAGTAAATAAGTAAATAAGTAAATAAGTAAATAAGTAAATAAGTAAATAAGTAAATAAGTAAATAAATAAATAAATAAATAGGGATGGAGAGGGCTGTATGGATGCTGTGGAGATCTGGTAGCAGAGAGAGTTATTAACAGCACAGCTAGTTTTTGTCTCTGCAGCTAAAAAATGGTTCAGGAGAGCTCTGCTTCTTTTGGGTGCTGCTGCCTCATGGAAGTTGCTTTAGCTCTTGGCAGCTGGCTCCTCTGCTCCTTTTCCATGTCAGCCTCAGATTTTGGTGTCTCTGTTCCTGGTCCCAGTCCCCATCGTGGATGCTTGTGGTTTGCAAGTGGACTTTGGTGGTGGATGCCGCCTCTCATAATTCATCTTCTGGAAAAAGCACTTGGGGAGTAATACTGAGCTGCTTGAAATGGGAATGGAGTCATGGCCACCAGTGGCTTTGGTGCTGGTCCGTGTGTTTGAGCAGGTGGCTGAGTCCTTAGTGCACACCTAGGTATGAAGTAAACAGCATTGTCCCTGGAGAGCCTGCTGTGCAAGAGCCCYGCGAGAGAGTGCCTGTTTGCTTACCTGTGACAAACAGCGTGTCCCTCTGACAAAGCCCTTGTTCCTGGACCCACTCATGAGCTTGGMCAGCTCTTGAGATTCCATGCCAGCCCTCCCTGCATGGTCTCCTCAAAGGCGCAGCATGGTTTATGCCCCAGCATGCACTCTGAGGGGAGTATCTTCCCCAACTGGTAATCACCCTTCTGCTGGGACTGGTAACAGCTCATTCAGGCACTCCTCTTCCTCGGTCTTGTCTGGCTGAGGCTCAAAGTGCCATGGGCCTTGAACCTTTCACAGACATAAATCCACAGATTCTCTTCATCTCCTCCTTTGATGCAAGGGGTGAAGGCCACTTCGCTGCCTACGGAATGGCCAGTCCAACTCATGATTAAACACTTTGCTCTTACGAAAGGGAAGAGTGGCAGTTTAACAAGACTGTATCACACTCAAGCAAACTTCAAATTTTGCAATACATTTTCAGAAACCTTGTTAAACAGTAATATTCTCTTTCTTTTTCTTCCTGTCATTGTTAAACAATGAACCATGCATTCATACACAAGTTGGAGTGCTATCCTTTCTATAATTAGATTAATTATAAATGCCTGCAATCATAGTTTGCCTTTGGAGATGCCTTTGAGATCAGGCTTTGCAAATACAAACCCCAGCACCATGATGCTCACAGACATTTTTACCCGCTTTAACAAAGTTTACTCACCTTTTCCTTGCCATTTGTGGGGTCTGCAGGAGACATCTGCTGGGCATGGAGAGTGGGTGAGGTGATCTTTGATGAAGCTTCCTACATTTCACCCATCTTTCCATTTCATGGTGAAAAAGCTGACTGGGAAGTGGGGAGGACAGGAACGCAGTGGGTTCTGCTCTTGCCTCTACAACAGATTTATAGAGTGATTTTGGAAACATCACATCATCTCTGTGGTACTGTCCTGAAAACAAGGGTAAGGACTTTAAATGTTTTTATGACATGCTTTGAGCATTTGGCTGAAATATTTATACCCTTGTTAATACATATCAGATGTGGATCAGTGAGGGAAAAGGGCAGATCAACAGCAAGAATTTCTATTTATACGTATTTGTTAACCTCAAGAAGAAAAACAAAATATTAAGCAAATGCCTGACAGTCTTTTTATTTCATGAAGCCTTATTTACTATTTCCTTAAATATTCCTTTTCCTTATTTTCTTAAATTTTAATTTCCTTAAAATTTCCTTTGGCTGGAATGTTTTTTAACACTAAGTAAAATCTCGCATTTGCCTCAAGATGTTACTGAGATATCTCTGCCTTTTCCCGGTCATTGTTTCTGGTGTTTGTGTGTGTGAAGTAATCTTAGAAAATGAAAGAAATGTGCAACACTTTAGGAGAGAACAGAGACTTTCTAATAATGATTGTAAGGAAAAATTCCCATTACAAGTATTTACTAACCCTCTCAAGCAAAGTAAGCATAAAAGTGAAAAAAAAAATCTGTTCTTGGAAAAAAAAGAAAGCACTAGCAAGAAAAGAATTAAAAAGTGACTTGTAAAGAGACATTCATAGATCAATTCGTAGCCTGTGATTTTCCCAAAATATAGTTGTCTCCCACCTACTGTAGACTGTAGAGACAAAAACTCTTACAGAGTTTTTGATACATTAAGATTTGGGTTGGTGAGCTCACTTTAAAGATTTGTACCTCAATTAATTGCATTATCCAATTTGAAATTTTTATTACAAGTTAACAGTCCACTCTCTTTACTCAAGTATTTACTCTGAAATCTGTTTGATTAATTTCTGTTAGTGAAATGAAATGTAAAGATGCAACCTGTGACACCATGGGAAGGAGTAGATGGGGTTACTATATCAAAAGGCACCATGAAACTAATTAAAAATGGTCAAAGGTGGGAGAAGTGATTCTTTCGTGTCTAATGCTCGCTCTTACGCTTAGAAATTAAATCTAAGGTATAAAGACGGGATATTGTGAACGCGACAATGGGCCTTCTATCCCTCCTGACAATGCCAGCTAAGATCTCCCATCAATCTCTTGAGATCCTTTTGTATTTTTAAAGTCTGTAGATGATGCTTTCTTTGGACGCTTAGAGCTCCCCGGTGATGAGAGCTGCACTTCGACCCTCTTGGGAATAGACTGTCTCATTCGCCTGTCAGCAGCTCCCTCCTGCAAGGCCTGTGATGAAGATACAGAAAAGCCAAAGGAAGTATAACTCCTTGCTCCCTTACCGTAACCCCTTACTGTTGCAATTTACACAGTAGACATAGCCTCAACCAGCGAGCATTCAGGTTGCACTGAGCCAGAAATCTTGAGCCAGGTTTCTGTGGCACACCCTGGACTTTTGGTCTGTAAACAGCAAATATGTATTGATACTGGTAGCTGGAGTGAAGGGATGGAGCCTTGCTTGACCCGTCTGGCAACTGTGTGAAGTTGTCCTTTTGTCAATTTGCTATTTAGGCAAATTTTAAAAGTTCTCAAAACTTGGCACATGGAGGGGGAAGTAAACTCTGATCTGATAGCTTGCATGGTAGATCTGGGGTGGTGCCTGGTTGCAGTGTGCCAGTGTCTCCATGCGGACTCAAGGACCACAGGCAAGATGTCGAGAGTAGAGGTGCAGCTCACTTACTAGTTGCAGACTTTGTCTTCCAGCTGTAGATGTTTTACCATACCTGTAGGTCATGTGGAAAGGCAAAACAGTCAAGCTCTTTGTGAGCTGCTTGGTGCAGTATAAGCTTATGCATGTTAATGACTTCCCATCAGGATGACTTCCTAGCATCTTCCATGCAAACTCCACTAGGGATGTCAAAGATAATGACCAGAGCTTGACCTTCAGGAGGACAGGTCGAGGTTGAAATCCTGATTTGGAGAAATGAAGAAAGTGGTGTGGAAGGGCCTCTGGCTCTTACATCACTTGAAATTTTGTTAAGTAGCTCAGAGGGTAAGGAAACTTATCCAGTTTGTTCCAGGACACGAGATATATGTCATAAGCACTTCCAATTAAAAAAAAAAAAGAAATGTATGCGTGTGGTATCTTCTTTCCAACCATATTGACTCAGTTTCATCATATTTAGAAGAAATACTGTCATTTTTCTTTTATCAAAAGTTATTATTTAAAAGTTCATCATTAAAAGCTTTTTTTATTTCTTTTTAATTTTAATGGTAGGTTAGAAAAAATATTTTGTTTCTCTCTAGCAATAACTTCATACGTCTACGATATGAGAAAGAAATTTTAAAGATATATATATATACATATATGTGTATTCTTTTTATGTGTACAAGGGAGAGATGGTTAATTGGATGCCAGTGGGAAGGTGAATATTTTGAAAACATTAACTAGTCTTCAGTTTTGCAGAAATAGTTGCTAATACTTCCCTGAATTGACAATTTAAAATTCCCGCTTAGGCCAGATAAAAATACCCACAGCATGTAAATAGGAACTAGAAAAATACCCATCATATCACAAGTAAAACCTTGAATTAAAGGAAGAAGTAGACTAAACTTGTTGGGATAGGGAGGAATTACCTAAAATTTATTTAAAAGTATATCTTCAGAATGACCAGGATTTGTTTCTGGAGAAAGATTTACTTTGTTTTTCGTAAGGCCCAAGTGTGGATGGAGCTACTTCAGCAAAGTGATCTGTAGTCATTTACTCCTAACACTGGAGCGCTGCAGAAATGTGCATTTCCACATCAAAGGAGGTAAGAAAGGAGATACATGCATTGCAATAGTTAGTCTTGATAAAAATGATACATTCTCAAAACTGAAAACAGAAAAAGAGAACTGACATGCAGCAGCATTCTTCAATACGATCAAGACAAGCAAACTAAATGCTAAAATAACCTCAGTACTCTAGTCATTTTTTTTTTCAGATTTCTGACAGTACAGAAGAACAATTTAACCTTGCAGCATGCCCTGAAATCAACCATTTTGAGACAGATTAGTATGTAAACTGCTGAGTCCTAACAAAAAACAAATTCTCCTTCTTCTGCTTATATGAATCCAGCTTTTTTCTGTCCTTATAATCTCTGTTAATTGCTGTGGTGAAGAGGCCCTTCCATTGAATCCTAGTTAAGTTCTCATGTGAATGGATCAACTCCTTGCAAGCTGAGGGCACAAACCCCTGGTTTGCTCTTGGTTGGTTACTGTGAGATCTTTGGCTCAACAAGCAGGCAGCTGCACACTAGTGGTACGGTCTGGCTGATGAAAGCTTGTGCGGCTCTTACACGGACCATGTCTGAACTGAAGAGTCTGAATCAGAGCTGGTCACAAATTCCACATCATGTGTTTGCTATTTGAGAGTTCTGATCCAGCAGTGCTGATATGGTCCGTGGAGATGGCTTTATTTCAGCACAGGTCCCGTGGAAAACAAGAAAACTCTGGACTATTCAACTACTCACTTGCTCAGCCGCCAACTTCTGCTGTAAGTTGTTGTTGTTCTTGGACCATTTACAGCTCCTGATTTCCTCCCTGGAAAACAGAATTCTGAGGAAGAATATTTAGAAGCTACAATTCATTGTGATCATTAAAACAGTATGTGCCTTAGGAGCCTTTCTTAAACAACAACAACAACAAAAATATAAACTCAAAGGTCATTATAATGACTTTTAATCCACTGCCATTAAAATGGCTTTCTTAAACTCTTTTTCTCGGGAATCCAAATAGAGAAAAGAAAGATTGTGAACATCTTGGTCTCAGATAACTCAGCAGAAGCATCCAACTTTTCAACAAAATTGTTCATATTTTGCTATTAGTTTGAAACTTACACATAACTCATGCAATTAAGTACTTTAGACCAGACTTGTTTTTCTCAGTATAGCTGCAGAAATCAAACTGTGCCATAAATATTGAAAAGAAAATTAAAATGGATGGAGGAACTGATGTTAGACCCCAACATTTCTGTAGAATAATATTCTTAATTTGAGAGGATTGAGCACTAGCCACATTACAAATGCTGTACATTGAACTTGGCCAAAAGCCATGCCTTTCTATCCTTGAGATTGGTATGAGTGTGAAAAATGTTAAAGTGTGTGTCCTATGTTTTATGACAGTGATTGCCTGTAACTTCCAAAATTTCCTGGAATCTTCTTGGCCTTTTCCAAATGTCAGTGCTAAGCCACTACTGAGGCACAAATTTGCACATGGCTAGTTTTACCATTTAACTCTATCCTCTCCAGCATCTGTGCATATTAAAAGAGAACAAATAAAAGCCCCTGACCTATTTCTTTTGACACCGGGCCCTATTCATGTCTTTGTGACCAAATGGAAAGCGACAAATGCTTCTTCACCGTGCTTTTGCTGTATGAACAAGTGTTGATAACATGGGTTGAAAGACACAGCCTGGTGCCACCATGCCCAGCTGCTTCTTCACTAGTTACCATTGTGCTGTCTCTCTTTCTTTTTGGGTTGGCAAGTGTGTTTCCAACTAGCCTCACATTTTGTCTCTGGGGTACTCTATCGTTGGTGCTGCTTGCCAAGGACAATAGATGAGCCTCTTTACCCATGCTGAATGCGATGCCTTTGTGTAGACTTAATCTTTGGTGAAACAGGTTTGTCCCTGCTGCTTACAAAATTTTCTGTGCTCTGTGCCAAGAAATGCATCTGCTGTTGGCCCTGTCGCTTTGCTCCGCTGAAACAACACTCGTTTTGTGCTTCTGGGCTCTGCTGTGCTGATTTGCTAAGCAATGAGAAGAATAATTTATTATAATACTGTGTGATGATACTACTTATTTAACTTGCTGAGTTTTCACTAAGCAAAGAAGCAGCTTGATTCGCTACAAGGACCAACTCTTTACCAGTTTTGTAGGTAGGAACTGGTCCTACCACAAGCTGCTCAGCCCAATACTGAGCACATAAAGTCTGCTGAGGTGCTGCAGTCCTGCAAAACATAATAGCGTCTGAGCAAATAAACAGTACATATACTGACTTATTGAAAACAGAGCCAGCTCTGAAATGTATCTCTTTTTGTGCAGTGGGCTTATCACAGCATGAAAGCTCTGAATTTAGTTTAAGCTGTGAATTTTGATGTGGCCCTCTGAATATAACTGTAGTACCCAGGTCTGCTGTCCTTCAGGCAGCAGCTCTAAGAAATGTCCTGTAGCCCAATGTGTTGCTGAGCCCTAGTCCCAAACATCTATTTCCTCATTGATTCAGACTAAATACTGATCCTGTCGTCGGGCATCCATCGTCCATACTGTCTTCATTGGCTTGGATGGATGACACCATTGCAATACACGCAGATATCTAGGCCAGACAGCTTGCTGAAGTCCAAACTAGGTTACTTTGCATGACTGAGATTTACGGAGGTTTCTCCTTAGAAATGCCTTATCTCAAGTGCCTTCCTATTGAGACAGCTGGCAAATTTGACTTTAAGCATAATCTTGAAGTAACTCATAAAAGATACTGTACGTGAAGAGTATGTGAATGCTTTCCTGGGGAAGGCATGACTTTGCTTCATTAAAACACATTCTGTCCATATATACCTCCTTTTAGACTGTTTTTTTAAGCGTCAGATTGCATTAGGCATCATAGTAACCAAGTGAACAGATTACATGCATACTCATGTTTTATTCACTCTCCCTTTGTAATCCAGGACATTCCTGTCAAATATTGGTTCACAGTACCTTTTGACTGGCAAAGAATAACCTTTAGTAGACAACTTTAGAAGATTTTATCAAAGCAAGAGCTTCATATAGTTGTTTCTAAGTCACAAACTAACCCTTTTTCCAAAAGAAAAGACCTGAGATGCCTCTAAAAGTGTGAATAGACTGTCAGGTCAGTGCTCACAGGCAATCAGGAAGGCCGAGGCTGATGCCAAAGGCTGTGAAGCACAGAGGATAATATCCAAGGAAAGGATATTTTTTGCAGTGAGCTCCTCTTAATATAGGCTCTGAGGTTTCATTGCTACCCTGTGTTTATGTTATAAGCAAGGATATCCATGTGTTGGCTATACTTCAGTCTCTGCCAAGGACAGCGGTCTGAGAGCAGCAGATTACTGGCCTAAAATAACAGAAATCAAAGAGGGAAAAGGTTGCTTGTCAACTGCAAGTACAGCGGAGTTGTCTCCTGCTCCATGCTATCTGGTGCTTTGTGCAGACTGCTTTTTAAAACCTCTTGTTGCCTGGCTCTTGTTATGTCTCCTGAGAGACAAGTCTCCTGCTTAGAAAATCTTAGCTGACAGCCATCCTAAACCTTGTCTCCTTGCTTAACTGCCATAGTACTTAAAAAAAAAAATTGGATGAATAGCAGACCTTACCAACATTCTGAAAATGAAGCAGGAGTACACTACTCCTTACAGTAAAATGGACATAGGTGTCCCAAACTGAATAAAGATGTGTTATTTTATCGTATTTCACATATCTCCCTACAAAGCACAGCTGAAGCGAATGTCTCTTTGGCTGGTCCCTGTGACTCAAGTATCCCTGAGCAACAGGAAGGCATGACGCAAAACTAGCCGGTCCCCTGAGGTATGCTTCTAAAATAACCTTAATGGATCTGCCCACTTGTTCTGCTTCCAAGAGGACCAAAATTTTGTTTTAATTTACTATGTGTGGCTTCTATAATCAAAAGCTGGAATTAGCTCCTGCTTTAAGCCCTTTCTTGTGGAAAGTTGACTCTGAGAGCACAGTCCCAAAAAGGATTATGCAAGATGCTACACACAGTTTTCAGATATCCTACCCAGCGCTGCTCTGGAAGAACTGAGTCCGTTTTAACACTGTTCAGGAGATTGAAATTAAAGACCGTGTTCTGCCCTTTGGATAGATATCTACAGATTTTCTGTTGGTATGTATAGAATAGTGCTATACTTAAATCCCCAAAATAGGATTGAAATATACTTAAACTAATTGAAATAGGAACTGATAGGAAATAGTTCCTATTTTTAGTTTTACTTGAGGTGCAGATTGAAATGTATGTTTCTTGGATAATACAGAATTACCAGTGTAAAACTGGCAGGATTATGGCCATGGACTTAATGTCGCTCTTTTTTATTTTATTTTTAAACATTTCCTATACAGCTATGCTTGTGAGTAACATAAAGGTAAGCAGATTCTGGTTTTAATTCCATTCATTTTCTGGTGCCTTTTCTCCTTACGTCAGACCTATGCTATGTCTCTTTAGACTGTAAAACTTGCAGTATTAGGGCCTTACAGATAGATTTAATCCTTTCCCTGCTGAGCCATCTTAAAGGTAGGTTTTTAGTCTGAGCTTTGCTCCTTAGTCGCTAAAGAGATGATGGATGTCGTGAAAAGATGAGTCAATCTCATATGCTTCAGTGAATGTAAGCAGACTCCTCTAGAGATGCCTTTTTCCCCTTATTGTGTAGAATACCTTCAGATACTCACCATGACCTCAGATCAGGGTCTAAATTTTGTTGTCATTTTCCTCTCTGGGATCTACCAGGTACAAGTATCTCTAGAGAAGTGGTAAGTCTTAACCAGCAATCAGCTGAGTGTAGGAATTTAGGACCTTGGCTGTGTTTGGTAATAGGCAGTGGTGAAACAGTAGAGAGCCCAACACAATGGCTAGTTGGCACATCTATAGGGATAATTAGGAGGGCAGTCTGTGGCAGTGAAGAGCTATATGTTCTATCGCAGGGTGCTGCTGCCTGTGGTGTGATGTGTGGCAACAAATTGGATGTTCCCCAGCGTATTCCAGGGAAGGTATTCATCTTCCTAAACTCAGAGATAGTTGAAATGCATTCAGGATTAAAAACTGAACTTCCTTAAAGGCAATTATGAAAAATAAAAAACTGCTTTTATTCTTTATGGCTCTTCTCATGCATATTTGCCTATTACCTGGTTGGTCTTTTCCTTTACCTTGGCATTTTTAGTCCTATTGCACATTGTGGTGTTTTAGGATATAGTAATACACACTGTTAAAAGAGACAGAAGACAGAGTTATTATAAGAGTTAGACAGTAGAGGGTGCAATGTGAGCAATAAATTTAGCTTCCACCTCCTGTCTCCTAGGATTATGGCCACCTTCTGGCACATCTGCTAAAATGAGTCCACAGTCAATGCCTCAACAAGAGTTTCAAGAATATAGCCCATGATCATTTGAGAAAGATGATGAAACCCTTACATGGTCAGTGTTCATAATTTGCAAATAATACCTTGCAAATTCTCTTCATCTCTTACTCAGCCTGGTCCTTACTATGTAACCTGTGGATGCTGTTGTGGATAATCTAGATATGAAGTGAAGCATGTTGTTCTTCCCATCTTTCCTAATCCTGATCTGTTCCAATATTCATATACTTTTCAAAATTCTGGCAGTGGATCAAGATCATGAATCAACCTGTTCTTAGGTTTGTTAAAGAAGGATCATGAATTATTCATACTCTGGCAAAAGGCATGATGAAATAATTAGGCATTAAGAATGCACTGTAAATCAACCATGAACCTAGGCCCTTCCAAGCTGAATCTACAATTCAAAAAGATATATACCCATATAGATTATAAATATCTTTAATTAGTTTGCCGGAAATAAAAACAAGGCTCATCATTTTGGCAGCTTGTGATGAAGTGGAGATCTTGATTGTGAAGAGAAGTTGTAAGGATCCATACTCTGCATCTTTTCATCTTAACATAAGTCCTTAGGTTAGTAAACATTAGGTTTAGGCAGTCTGACAAATTCAAACTCTAATCTGCTGAATTCAAGATAATCATAAAACAGGTAAATTACAGTTTAGTGATTAATTAGTATAAACACTTGGCAAGACAACAATTAAAGTTTCTATATGCTTAACAGCACACATCAATTCATCTGTTAGGCTTCTTTCAGACCAGGCCTCCAAAGGCAATATGGCAACTACTGCAATGTGACAATATCTATTTATTATCTTACTTCCTTTTTGATAGAGCAATTGGGAAAAACAGCTTAATGAAGGCTTATATAGCTATTAGAGAGAATATGATTTTAGGTAGTTGGTCCTGTTGGCTGCAAGGTGTTCAGTGAGCATTTTGGTTCTTCACAGATTATGAGTTTTCTCTGACCTTTGTAATTATTAAATAAGAGACTGATAATGAAAAAAAAAAATGTTTTGAGAGTCTCATTCCAGAACTGAAAATCCACAAAATGACTTTGTATAAGGTGGATGAGGTATGACTTTTGAAATGCAATTTACCTAGGACAGACATAGTGGAAAAGATGAGCACTTGCCAGGTATTGTATGTACACTATGCTGAATCAAAGATGCCGACCCTTACTGAATGCCTCAGAGTAGCCAACTTAAATGTATATCTGCTTACTGTGAATATTCAGGCTTCTGGTCAGGAAAAAATCTCTCATGATGATGAGGGAAGCCTAATGATAAACAAGGCATCCACAATTCGGATACAACGTTCTGACTGAAATCACACAGAAAACGTTTTTCTGTGACAAGTCAAGAACTTGAGAAAACTCAGCCAAAGGCCCACAATGGAAATGCACTATTCCAATATTCTGTATATTTAGTGATGAATTGGAAAGGAACATTGATGAAGACTTACTTGCAGAAATTTGAACTGTCTCCAATCTAAACATGAGAGCACAAAAAAAAAATAAGTACAGAAATTAGGTTATTCTAACAACACAGTTGTATGTTAGTGTAAGGAAATATGCACCACATAAACTTATAACCCTGTGTATTCTTGGAATAACCCTGTAATACCACAAAAACTACCTAAGGCTATACATTGGGCCCTAGCTGTGCTGCATTTGGAGAAAATTACAACCGTGTTGAAAGGACATGGGAACAGAAAGTTGGTGACTCTGCAAATAGTGAAGTAATAGTGAAAATGAGCAGCTCCTACTGGTAAATGGACAAAGGAGCCTGAAAACATATCCTTATAAACAGGAAGAGAAAGCTGTTGTAGGCTACCATAGCCCCGAGGGGAAATACACAATCACAGAACCAAAATGCCTGTGAAATACCCAGGTGCTGGAATCCAAGACTGGCCAAAATCCAGTGGTGTCAGACTGTTACAGGAACACAGAGCACTGCTAGCCACTTGGGTTTGGGAACCAGATAGAGTCCTCTAAAACCATCTCTTCATTGCCAGGTATACCTTTCATCCCATTTGTGCTGTTTATCTAGAGGAATAGACTTTCTCAATTAACAGCGGCAATATGCATCATAGTAATGGACTCTCTCTGTTCCTTGTGCAAGATTTCAATGAAATATGTGTTTACTAGGTTTTTTTGCCTGCTTGAGATCAATGGCAAAATCTTTGCCTCATATTTAGATTACATTACACTGTAAATGTAAACTGAAAGAGCAGTGTTGCCCCAAAAATGAAATTACATGGCATACTGACAACATTAAAGCATGCCAAAGAATCTTTGACAGGCACCGATTCAGGCCATCTAAAATTTATATATAATTTCACAGATCTTCAGATTTTATTCTAAATTTTATGGCATGATTGTGAATCGCTTATAAATCTAAGGACATATATCTGATAATGATCAGGCTCTAAACACAATCAATCAAAGCTTTATGCACTTACAACTATAGCCTTGATATGCTTATAACAGCCCTGACACCAGTTTGTTTTGGCATCTGCATTTAAATATTAGCATACATATTTGTTTTGGGACTGTTTTGTTTGGAAGGTTTGATCACTCTGGTCTACTTTTTTTTCCGATTCTTCTCTACTAGCTATGAGATTCCATCAGGTTAATATTCCACACTTCCTTAATCCTCACCACCAAATCTTAGAGAAAGGGTTTGTGGAAGATACCTTCCAATCACTATATGGGAAAAAAAAAAAGTTGACAAGACTCTGCAATTAGGCATTGTCATGTGCATGACTTAGTAAACCCCTCCTAGAGAAGAGACTACTTATTGTAAGAGGACACTGACTGCAGTGATTCAGTGTACAGAGATGGCCTAGAGAAGCACTTGCTTTGGCCTGGGCCTAGCAGTGGTGCTCAAAATGAGTGTTGGCTTCTGCTCTGTTACCCTGTCCTCTTCAAAAACTCCTTTGTGGCCTGGGTGATCTGTACTAGTGGGCTCAGTGACAAAGCAAGGACAACTGTGTTTGGGTTTCCAGGTCTCTGCAAACAAGCTTCTCTCAAGCGCAGTATTGAGACTGCCTACTGGGCAAGATAAAGCTCTGCTAGGCTGGACTACCAAATTCTACTTGAATAGCGCCTTTTTCTCAGGAAGGAACACGGTTCATCAATAAAGTGCAATGCTATAAATCCATAATAATACATGGAGTAAGGAGTCAGGGTGTTTATATTTGATAATAAACCACCTAAATATCTCAGTGTTTACACCTGGGCCTGGCTTCCGGAAGACTTGTGGGCACAGGCAGGTGAGTTGTTGCTGTCTCAAACTTTGATAAAGATGCCTGATGTGACTCATCATTCTTTTTACTGCACAAGCAGCCTTAAGACAATCTGAAGCCAGCAGACGACCAGCTTGAATTTTAAATGCTGCTGATCCAAACCTGCTTCTGAATGTAGGGGAAGAGATTTAAAATCCTGAAAAAGGCAAGAATAACAAGGCAGGTTGTAAAGACTCCCTAGAGACATAGTACAGTGAAAGACCAGGAGCTGCAGAAATGGTCAAGTGCTGGACAGTGGACATATGTGGGCACCACCGAATCTGAGTCCTGACCCTAACTCCCCACTCACCTGCTTTCTAGGGAATAGTTTGCTGGTGATTGCATAACTTTCCCTGTTGCTGTTTTGTTTGAGTCAAATATTGCCTTTACTGCACAGGAAGGACATCAATTTTGATAAAAATTTCTCAAGACATCAGCATCACAGAGAAGCAGATTAAGTCATTCAGTGGTCACTGTTCATAAGGGCCTGTAAATGTCCATATATACAAATGTGCATGTACACATGCGCACCACACACAAATCAGAAAGAAAAAAAAAAATTAAATATGGGTAATTGTCTGGTTATTTTATTTGTTCTGCCAACACCATCGACCATGTCCAGCAAATATTTTGTTCACAATGCTCTCAACGGAGTTACTGGAGTGACTGTGCTTTGACCACGTACATGCCTAGAGACTGAAACACAGCAATTGGCAAAACATAGTGGTGAGTAATGATAAAACCCAATCTGAAGTGTCTTTGCAAAGAAAACTCTGCACCTGGCTTCACTTTCTAACATTATTCATGGCCTGCCATTGGGAATTCACACAAATATGAAGGGCTTTTAAGACAAAAGAGAAGAGTCTGTTATATACCAGAGGCCAAGACTGTGGCTGCACTTGATGGTATTTCTTCAGAAAGTTTTACATATCCTATAAACAACTTCTATTTCTTGGTAACACAAATTGCTCGAGGGAGCTCATATCTCCCTATAACAAATACAGAAGAGGAAGTGATTTTTTTTTTTTTTGAGGTTATCATGAAATCTGTTGATTTTATTCACACAAAGCTTTTATAAATGACCAAGGAGAAACACTGAATCCAAAGCCTGCTTAATGAATGGAAAAAGGAATATCAACTGTGCTTTCTCTCTTCCACCCTTACATGATGCCTTTGCCAGCTTCCTGGGCAACTGTCACATTTTTTATCTTGTAAGAACTGATCTTTACCATTTACAAAGGGCACACAATTCTTGTAGTTGTGAGAAAATGCACTAAGATTGTTATTTATTTCTTGGTTTGTTACCATTACTATCCTGAAGATCTAGCTTGCACATAGACACTTCTAGTGTTGAATTCCCCCCACAAACACGGGTCAGGATATATTCCATGGCCTGGAAGGCCAACATCTGAGGAGCATTTTCCATGTTCACGTAACTGTTGAACTTTCTCTCAAAATCCTGAAACAACTTAAACTATCTGCATCTCCACATAAAGGCCATGCCAGCTTTGACAGGCTGAACCGAAGAGTTCATGATGGCTCTGCCTCCCTCCTGTCCCAACCTACATTTTGAGAGTGGATCAGACCTGTAGGCACAGATCCTCTTCTCTACTTTATAGAATCATACAATCATTATGATTGGAAAAGACCTTCAAGATCACTGAGGCCAACCGTAAGACCTTCAACACCATGCCAATTAAACCATATCCCTAAGTGCCTCATCTACACAATTCTTGATCACTGCTGTGGGTGTTTGTGGGTGTAGGGCCATGTCTCTTTGAGAAGACATCTGTTCTCTGGGGGAAGGAGGTTTGTATGGTCAGAGTGCATTCAGGATGCAAATGGTCCCACCATCCCTAGGCTCTTCAGGATGATGACATGGTGGCAGAGGCTTGGTGTATCTTCTTTGGCATTTGTCTGCGAGCAGGAATACTTCTGGGCTGCCCACCACCATCAGTAGGTTTTGTCTACCATGAAACAAGAGAGGAGAGGCTGACAAGAGAGTCATCAGCTTTAAGCCTTCAGCACAGATTGCATCTTTCAGTCAGCACTGATCTCTGGATCTTGTGATCAGAATCCATCTCTTTTCCTGCTAAGTTTGCTTTAAAACCTCTCCATTAATGGTGTTGTCACACTTCGTGAGCACAAGTGACTTGTGCTGAGTCACCAGGACAAGACTTACAGTACTGCCTGAGATACGAGGAGAAAGGAGGCAAATTGTTCTTAAAACACAGAAAATGTTAGTGCTCTTACAGCCCTTATTCAAGAGTGCCTGTCTCCCTTAAGGCAACACTGCATATATATGCTGATTTCATTTCCATATAATGCTGGTCTTGCTGTCTGCTTCTGCAATGGGAACCTCAGCTCCTATTCAATGTGTGTGTGTTGGGTGCCCTCTGTGAAAGCAGACTGCTGGTAATGTAGGAGAGAATGGAGCACCTGATGTAGGTTTGGACTTTGCTTAAATTGTAAGCTAAGAGCTCAGAAATGTTTATCGGTCCCTCAGTCTAGGCTTCACATCTTTCTCTCACTGAAACAGTCCTTGACTATAATATTTAACCTTTATCCTTCCAAAGAGATCAGACTTCTTACTTAGCAACAATCAATGGCAAGGACCATATCTCTTGAAGAATACATGTGAGGGCTGTTTTTTGTGTGGAAGTAGAATTGAAAATAGTGTAGAAAGATTCCAGTAACTTAATACAATAAGTAACAATACCATAAGCTTACAATAAGTAACTTAAGGGCAAGAACTCAGTCAACAGGCTCCTTAAGCTTAAAGCCTTAGTGACAGTTCTTTATACAGTTACATTTTTTTTCTTATAAAAATGAAGTACAAACATTTATCTGCATGATGGATATTCCATATCTAAAATTGCTATGTATATCTTCAGTGAAGAGAAAGATGGAAAAGGAAATTGATGACTTTTTTATAAGTAGCAAATATGTAAGCAAATGAAAGGAAATATTTTCCTTCTGTCTAAAAGGGAAGATTTTTGTTTTTTAATGTCCAGTGCGAAGTGTTTCCATATGTGTGGTGGAACAGGAGAGTGCTGGCAGGTGCCACTAGGGTCCCAGAGCACAGGGTTCACATTCAGCACACCACTACAAGGGCACAGGCTCCACAAGCTCCAATTTGGGTTAGTTTTGGCACCTGAGCTGTTGCAGGAGAAAGTACAAAAATACTTTGATGGTCTAAAGTGAGATTTTGATCTATGGAAAAATAGTAAAAGAACATGACTGGAGGCTCTGAGCAACTCTGGAAAGACCTGGATTGGCTGGACTGAACCTAGACAAACAGAAATGTAAATTCTCTGTAGTAGAAATATGGCACCTAGAAGGAACATTAACATACCACAGAGCACAAGTAGGTCACTGTGCAGCTCAAGTCAGTACCTCATACTTGCTCCAATAAACCAGGAAGGAGCACAACGATACTTTGGACCAGAATATGGGTGCATGTAGACCTAATCTAGATATTCCAATCAGGCAGCTGAAAGCACTATTGTGCATAGGTATCTATTTAACACAGATAAGGTTTGAGAAACCGAAGGACTTCAAGACTTTACAGAATGTGGACAATAAGAAATAGAAAAATGAATTTTTGTCTGGACAACTCCAAACGGGATATGAGTGCATCGCTCTGAAATAATTATCACATAAAAGGACACCAACAATATGTACATTGTGCATGTTTTTTCTGTTACAAAAACCTATACTTTTTCCTGGACCTAAACCCACAGTTGTAAAAAAGTCACTTTTTGTTTGTTTGTTTTGCTAAGAGATCTACTTTAGCTAAAAATATCTACAAGTACCTATTGCGTTTGCAGAAAGAGTCCAGTAAGCCTCTTCCAAGGATACAGGGCTGGGCTTTTTTTTTTTTTTTTTTTTTTTTTTTTTTTTTTTTTTTTTTTTTTTTTAACTATGAGCTGAATACTAATTTGGTGTCACTAGACAAAAATATTTAAGTTCTGTGGTGAGACTCCAGAGTTGGATCTTGACCATGTCAAGTTTATAAATTCTCATTCAAATCTCAGAAGAATCATTATGTGAACTGCTATTGAGAAAAAATAATCTTAGGGGAAAAGTGTCTGGGTCAGTGTATCCCCAACACTTTTGATCAATTACATGTTAATTCTAAATAAAAATTTCTTTTTAAAAAATTCTTGTAATTGGCAATGTGCAACAGAAAAATAATGTATGATGTGAAAACTGCTCAATTACGGGAAAAAAGCGTATGCAGAGCTGCCGATATTCTATGTTGGTTTCAAAATCACAGTGAGAGAGTGGAAGCTATTTAGATACTATATGTTACAAATATAGTTCAAATAAAACAAAGAGGTCTTTTTTGTTGGCATAGGAACTATACATCTTCTGAAACAAAATAATTATAGATTTTTTGTTTACCTAGAAATAAAATAAATGCTGCAGTCATCATAGACTGTTTTTCGCTTTCCCGACACACTACTTTGAGAAGGTATTGCATTGCATACCCTGTTTTAGTAGCTAGCAAGGATTATCATGAAAATTTCATGTCTGACAATGGAGTGGAGTTTAGCAAGATTGTGTTTAGATAATTTGGAAGGAAACAGCTTTAGATGCTTAAACACTAGTTCTTATTATTTCCCACCAAACCACTGGAAGGTGCTATCAAAATAATAAAGTGTCTTCTAGAAGAAGATTGCTGAATCAGACTGTGATTTGTGGTGGGAATAACCAAGCTGCTGAGCAGTACTAATGAATCATGAGCTATCACCTGCTGACAATTTTTCAGCAGAAACCTAAAGATAAGAATGCCTTGCCATATTAGAAATTGCTAGGGAATTGCAATTATACGGAAAGACAAATAAAGTTCTATCAAAACCCAACATGATATGCCCCTGGAGCTGACACAATTTCATGTAAATTGTACCATGTCTGTGCATGATAGGAAATACTTTTCTCAGACAGCAGGCATCTAACCAGTGGAGCTGTGTTATGAAGTTATGATTCTATTCTTTATACAGAGAAATAGGCTACATCTCCGAAGATGGAGGTGATGATGACATCTCCAAAGCTGGAAACATGGAGCTGGGGACGGAAAATAAGGACGTCGAGCTAATTGCTAATTGCTTCATTTGAGGATGCCTCTGGCAGGTGGCAATCCTGACAGGCTGCAAGGGAGCTCGAAGACGGGACAAGCAGAGCTAAGGGATATCCTACCACCTGACAAGGTGCTGATGACTTAGGGGAAACCTCCAGATTTACCTGATGGTATAAGGCACCTAGGTTTTTCTGATGGTATAAGACACTCTGTGGATTAACTGGACATTTTTTGACATTCAATATTATAGAATATATGGACATTCTGTACTATATTAATGTTGATAGAAACTGCTCTTATTTTCAGTTGTAGGGAGGAAATTGAGGGCAAGAGGTCTCTGAGAAGAGGCAGCTAGAAGCTGCTGTTATGTTGTGCTGGACAGAGGGCTAAAATTACAGCCCACAGATCAGTTTGACCTGAGCCATCCCACGAAGCAGGCTCTGCCAGTCTCACTGGCACAATATCGCTGCCGTACAACACAAGAAGAACTTTGTTTCTGGATCTTTTCAAAGCTTTAGTGTGCTCTTGCTGCTATACAATCAGTGAATGCTTCAGGCCACAGATGTCTCTGTAGGAGCCCAGCAGCTTGTCCTCGCGGTCGCAGGGTCAGTTCCACTCTTGTTCCTATTTATTACACGACACATCACGTGAGTAACCAGAGACTGTGTGTGCTTAGGGAGCAAGATCCTGTCCTCAAAATTAGATGCTTTGTTGGGGATGGTTTTTGTGCTGGGACAGGCTGTGGCTGGATGAATTTACCCTGCAATCACTTACTGCTGAATGAATGGCTGTACTGATAAAGCTTTTGTGTTTATGTGCTTGCTAACTTCAAAGGATGCTATTGCCTATATGGATCCAGATCAGATTTCAGGAGTTGCATTAAAAACCAGTAAGAGCCAGATGGCTGACTGTTTGAAGAACTTTCATGTTTAGCTTTTAAGAAGAGGGAGAAAAAAAAATCAAATATCCTACCCTAATAGCAAGGTTTGAACAACATTTTTGTCTCTCATTGCCCTCTATTTCCCTCTCCATTCTTAACCAAGCAGTAATTCAGACTCCTGAAACTTGCCTCAGCCTCAAATTAAAATCCTCAAAGCATTCTGTTTTGTTTTTCTTCTTGTATGTCATGTTCCCTCTGCGTCGTCCTTGGGTGGTACTATTTGTGGTTCAGAGATCCATCCTCTATATAATGGCAGGAAAAACCAGCAAATCTTGTCTGGCAGTTTTACTTGGTAAACTAAATGATCCAAACAGAAAAGACAAAGGGATACTGTTGCATGTAATCCCGTGATCACAGCTGACATCCCTATCAGCTCTATCACCAGCATGTAAAGACCCTTTCCCACTTCTTTTCTGCCTTCAGTCCTTCCTCAAAACTCACATTTAAGAGTGTTTCAACTCTTAGGTTAACATCAGTTAAAAAGGGCTAAATGCCCTGAGGGAGCACTTACTGCACTCAGATATGCCCAAAATATTTATCAGGGTACTTGACCATCTCAGAACCTCATAAAATAAGACAAGATGGTCAAGGAATCTGGACCATGCAGCCAGAGAAGTGAAGGTTGAAAAGATATGTGTAAGCCACATGATTCCTGATTATGAGAGATAGTGGTGTTTTGGTGTCAGGAAGTGTGGTGACAGGAAGAAATGAAAGTACATTTTGTGGACAGATGGTATTTGGGAGATGCTTTCTGGAGAAATTGAAATAGTAAATGGGAGTCTACAGGATTCTACAGAATCTTAAAGGGTTACAAAAGAAATGGTTGTCACCGAAACTGTATGATTTCACACCATTTTACAAATAGTTGTAGCTAGATTATAGGTGAAATCTTTAACTAATTCCACAACTTTTAAGAAATAATGTCTTCTGGACTTTTCCAAAAGACCAAGGAAGCAAAGTGTGGGGAAACATCTGTGAAGCAAAGGGTGGAAGATGTGAAGATTCCTGGTTAGGTTTAAGAGTTTTGACATTTCTACTGCTATTTGGCTACAGATGGGTGGGTAGTTCACAGTAAGCAGTTGTAGTTTCTTTTTTGCACATACATTATACCTGAGAAAGTGCTGATTTCCTTTACCATCCCTTAAAGCTGTTATTTGATAAACTTATTAACTTTTAGTGAATATTTTATCTATTCCTATCCATATAAAGCATGTACTTTACTAGAAAAATTAGGTCCTTCTTTATAAGACTGTTGTAAGAATAAAGTTCAGCAATGAGTGTGAGATATACAGATATAATAGAGGGCTAGGAAAGTACTTTAGTGGTGCCAGATATGCCTCATCTCATGTTAATTACCCATTTCTTTCAATACTTGGAATTACTATTTTTTTCCCCTCAAGAATATTTAGCAAAGCTACTTTATCTTTTGATGTACTTGGATCTGAGTGTAACTCCAGCTGGAGAAAAAACAAACAAACATACCAAATAATGTGTTCAGACTTGTGCTTTTTTAAATCAAAATCACATGAAGAACTTTGGATAAAATGCATTGGTTTTGCAATGCAGTGCAATTTTGTTCACATTTGCACTTCAGAAGGCTTCATGGGGAAATCCTAACACAACTGTTGACGAACCTTCTAATAAATCAGAGCCCTGAACGCTTCCCCGCCGTGCTCAGTTATGACAACTCACTCTGCGCTACTTGGCCAGTCTGGGGATGTTTGTACTGCCCTGAAATTGCAGACTCAGCAACATCCAGCAGGCTGCTGCCAACCACAAGTTTTGAACTACTGTAATGACCTTGCTCAACAAACACACTCGTTATTTTTGACACAGAGGCAATTTACCAAGCCGTCTGTGTGCTCCTTGGTTGGTTGACATTCCCAGAAGTTATCATGCATTTGGAGGGTTGCTTAATGTATAGCTGGGAGTTATTTTTGAACTGAACTGAACATTTTGTAACACTGCTATTGACTTTTTTAACCCCTAAGTGAATCACGGAAAATTACATCTGCTCTTTTTTGTGGGGGTTGGAAACGTGATCTTTTTTTGGATGTTTGTGTGGAGCACTGTGATAGGAATCTCTTTGCACTGCACCAAATCAAAACAGTGCTTGGCCCATGGCACACAGTCCTATGATTTACAGGCTGAAACAAGTTCCAGCTCCAGCCTCCCTAGTAACTCAGGTTTTTGGCTGGAAATATAATCTCTGTATCTTCCAAGCTGAGAGAAGCCATTAGTCAGAGAACTTTCCCTAAGGTGATGTGTCCTTACAAAGAGAAAAAAAAAGATAGGAGGGGGACTACTGTAGCTAACTAGGTCAGTTCAAGTTCCCTAAATTTGTCAGCTCCTCAGCAAACCTCTTCTGCTTTTGGTATGTATGCATACACAGCAGCAAGAGGTTGTGTCCAAAGACTTGCATAGGGATGGCAGCTCATACAATATCACATGCATAAAGGAATTAAGTGCTCTGGGGTCTTTCATCTGCATCAGTGTGCTGTGTACATAGCTGCTTCTACCTGTTTCACCGCAATTGCAACCCCTTGCATGTCCTGATTTAGGCTTTGGCCTTGTCAGATACTGCCAAATGCTGCTCAGTGGTCACTGGCTTATGGGCTGGGGAGCAGCATCCTTGCTGTAGCACCATGGCTGCTGCTTTCTAAGAGCTCTTCTCTTGATATCTGTGTTCCTGCTGTTGTCAGCATACAGCCCATAATTTTTTCTTTATTTTAAAGTCTGCCTTAACCTTCCTGAGGTACAGTTTAGGGATTTAAGTATGCTTTAGCTAAACACACAGAGTGTCAAATTGCAGCCTGTTCAGCTATAGAATTAGTCAAAAACCTTTGAGATTTATGTTTTTTTACTATAAGTAAAGGGTACTTATAGTAAAGGGTACCCTGTTGCTATAAGTAAAGGTTATCTTATTATTAGGTGAAGAGGATTTTATGAAATCAGGCACATGCATGGATTACTGCAGCTCCTGGCCTTCCCAAACCCTTGGATTTCCTGAAGTTCTCACATGGACCTGTCTCTGTACGAGGCAGCAGAGAGGGGCAGTGGGGAAAAGGAAGGCAGTGCCTTCAGAGTCAGCATCCCCAGGTTAAGGTTTTCTCTTTAGCTGGGGACGTGCTTGGATGCTAGTTTTTGTACTCTTTAAGCATTGTAAATAGCAGAGCACAGAGTCTGGACAGTATCTCTGGGCCACCGGGCAGTATTTTTAGTCTGGATATATCTCTTATAGGAGTTTCTGTAGGCCTGCTGAGCGTCAAGGGGATTTGAGGTATCAAAACAAGCTGTAACTCAGTTCCAGATGTATTTCTTAAAGTTTTCTTTCACAGGAGTCTATCAAAATGAAGAGAATGAAAGGTTGCAGCAGAGACAAATGTCACATATCAAAGAGAAAGAGAGTGAGAACCCCACAGATTTCCCATCTTCTTGCTGAGATCTGCAGCCTTAGGAGTGGCTCTGCAAACTGGGAATGCTTTGCCCAGAAAGAATGCTTGGCCCTTGCAAGAAAACATAAAAAGCTGAGTGCTCAGTGGATCAGTCTCCTATCTTTAAGCAATGCAGCTGGCTTGTGCTCACACTAACTCTTTCCTTTGGAATTTTCTCCCCATATCCCTTTCCCCATCCTGTGCTGCCCTTGCCCACTTTGTGCTTGCTCTGTGTTTTTCAGAGGAGCCGAGCTCAATGTGCCTGCTCTGTTTGGATTGCGCCCAGCCAGGTGGTCACTGCCGGCTTGGCCTTCGCCACCCTTTAAATTAAACATGCTCTTGCCCTTTGTGCAAACCCCAGCCCTCTCCTCTCCATGGAAAATGTTTGAACTTTTTTCCCCTGTGTGTGCGAGGTTTCACCCACTGCTCTGCTTCCTGCTTCCAGCCAAAACACGGAGGGCAAGACATCAAAGCAGAGGGCCACTGCCAAGCAGTCATTTCGCAGAAAGGACCAACGAGCTGGAAAATTGGAACCTTCACTGGTTTCTCATATACATGCTCTTGACATTGGAACCTTGAATATGTCTCTGGCATTTCAAAGACTACATTTCTTTATTTTCATTTCTTTTTTTTTTTTTTTTTTCATAGACATCATGGGTAAAACAAACCAACAAATACATGAAACAAACAAGCAAACACTGATCAGAACTCTCTTTTTCTTTCTTTTTCTTTTTCTTTTTCTTTTTCTTTTTCTTTTTCTTTTTCTTTTTCTTTTTCTTTTTCTTTTTCTTTTTCTTTTTCTTTTTCTTTTTCT